>NC_049983.1:11367139-11367717 GCF_000003815.2 Branchiostoma floridae
TTACTTCCCGAGATATGACTTAAGCACTAACCGCTAGGGTTGGGGTTAGGGTTAAGGTTAGGGTAAGGGTAGTGCTTAGATGCAATATGGCTAAGAGTTTATTCTAGTCGGTCAAGCTTGGTATCATTGAAAAGGTATCTTGGTACAGAGTTTTAATCTGCAAACCGTTTTGAAATATGGTCGTTACTTCCTGAGATATGACCAAAAACTAACCGCTAGGGTTAGGGTTAGGGTTAAGGTTAGGGTTAGGGTAGTGCTTAGATGCAATATGGCTAAGAGTCTATTCTAGTCGGTCAAACTTGGTATCATTGAAAAGTAATCTTTGTACCGAGTTGTAATCTGCAAACCGTTTTGAAATCGGGTCTTTACTTCCCGAGATATGACTTAAGCACTAACCGCTAGGGTTAGGGTTAGGGTTAAGGTTAGGGTTAGGGTAGTGCTTAGATACCATATGGCTAAGAGTGTATTCTAGTCGGTCAAGCTTGGTATCATTGAAAAGGTATCTTGGTACAGAGTTGTAATCTGCAAACCCGTTTGAAATCTGGCCCTTACTTCCCGAGATATGACTTAAGCACTAA
>NC_049983.1:11369490-11451976 GCF_000003815.2 Branchiostoma floridae
CTGTACAGCGGGTAAGCCGAAACAGTCCAGCACGAAAACAACTTTTTAAGCAAAGTTTCAGAGATACGTATAAAGCCCTTAAAGGCGGAGAAATATTTTAGCAGATTTTAAGATCTATTAAAGGCATCGGAAACATACATTTGGCATTTACGGAAGATTTCAGCGTTTGTAAATCTAACTTAATCTGTTGTGTTTCTTTACGTGAATTTTACATGTATTTTAGTATGCCGAAAAGACAACTTAAATGTCTCGAAAATGTTTTCTGTCAAAACGGACAAATACCGTTTCTCTAGATCTGTTACAAAATACATGTTAACCGGCTAAGTCAAATGTAATAAAGCTTTGTCTGGTGTTAGATAAAACATTGCGTCATCTGTTTTATACCAGTGGCAAGATTTAGTCAAAACTGAAAATTATTGCGCTTTCTGGTACAAAATGTTATGTTTATACCTCAGCAAATACAAATACAATACAATACAAAGTCAAATACAATAATCTTCTGTGTTTTTTTAGCTATTCCGAAAGCATTTGACGTATTCAAACTTTCTGTGCGCAAGGTTTAATTCGAACAGGGGAGAACCTCTCACGGTTAGCTTATATGCGCTCTTTTACGTTTTATGAAATGTTGCGTATACCATGGTCAATATTGACCGAAGGATGCCATATATATAATTTATTTCGAACCGTCATTTACGCAAAGAAGGGAAGACCTCCCCCGTTAATATATTTGCCAAGACGTATATGAAATGTTGCGTATTTCTTTTGAACATACGACATGTTTAATCTTTGAATCCGCGCAGTTTAAGCGAACTAGGGGAGACCTCCCCCGTTTAGCTTATATGTTGCCAAAACGTATATGAAATGTTGCGTATTTCTTTTGAACATACCACATGTTTAATCTTTGAATCCGCGCAGTTAAAGCGAACTTAGGGAGACCTCCCCCGTTTAGCTTATATGTTGTCAAAACGTATATGAAATGTTGCGTATTTCTGTTGAACATACGACATGTTTAATCTTTGAATCCGCGCAGTTTAAGCGAACTAGGGGAGACCTCCCCCGTTTAGCTTATATGTTGTCAAAACGTATATGAAATGTTGCGTATTTCTGTAAAACATACAACAAGTTTAATCTTTGAATCCGCGCAGTTTAAGCGAACTAGGGGAGACCTCCCACGTTTAGCTTATATGCTGCCAAAACGTATATGAAATGTTGCGTATTTCTGTTGAACATACGACATGTTTAATCTTTGAATCCGCGCAGTTTAAGCGAACTAGGGGAGACCTCCCCCGTTTAGCTTATATGTTGCCAAGACGTATATGAGATGTTGCGTATTTCTGTAAAACATACAACAAGTTTAATCTTTGAATCCACGCAGTTTAAGCGAACTAGGGGAGACCTCCCCCATTTAGCTTATATGTTGCCAAAACGTATATGAAATGTTGCGTATTTCTTTTGAACATACGACATGTTTAATCTTTGAATCCGCGCAGTTTAAGTGAACTAGGGGAGACCTCCCCCGTTTAGCTTATATGCTGCCAAAACGTATATGAAATGTTGCGTATTTCTGTAAAACATACTTATCTAATCCGCGCAGTTTAAGCGAACTTGAGGAGACCTCCCCCGTTTAGCTTATATGTTGTCAAGACGTATATGAAATGTTGCGTATATCTGTAAACCATACAACAAGTTTAATCTTTGAATCCGCGCAGTTTAAGCGAACTAGGGGAGACCTCCCCCGTTTAGCTTATATGCTGCCAAAACGTATATGAAATGTTGCGTATTTCTGTAAAACATACTTATCTAATCCGCGCAGTTTAAGCGAACTTGAGGAGACCTCCCCCGTTTAGCTTATATGTTGTCAAGACGTATATGAAATGTTGCGTATTTCTGTAAACCATACAACAAGTTTAATCTTTGAATCCGCGCAGTTTAAGCGAACTAGGGGAGACCTCCCCCGTTTAGCTTATATGCTGCCAAAACGTATATGAAATGTTGCGTATTTCTGTTGAACATACGACATGTTTAATCTTTGAATCCGCGCAGTTTAAGCGAACTAGGGGAGACCTCCCCCGTTTAGCTTATATGTTGCCAAGACGTATATGAGATGTTGCGTATTTCTGTAAAACATACAACAAGTTTAATCTTTGAATCCACGCAGTTTAAGCGAACTAGGGGAGACCTCCCCCATTTAGCTTATATGTTGCCAAAACGTATATGAAATGTTGCTTATTTCTTTTGAACATACGACATGTTTAATCTTTGAATCCGCGCAGTTTAAGTGAACTAGTGGGAGACCTCCCCCGCTTTAGCTTATATGCTGCCAAAACGTATATGAAATGTTGCGTATTTCTGTAAAACATACTTATCTAATCCGCGCAGTTTAAGCGAACTTGAGGAGACCTCCCCCGTTTAGCTTATATGTTGTCAAGACGTATATGAAATGTTGCGTATTTCTGTAAACCATACAACAAGTTTAATCTTTGAATCCGCGCAGTTTAAGCGAACTAGGGGAGACCTCCCCCGTTTAGCTTATATGCTGCCAAAACGTATATGAAATGTTGCGTATTTCTGTTGAACATACGACATGTTTAATCTTTGAATCCGCGCAGTTTAAGCGAACTAGGGGAGACCTCCCCCGTTTAGCTTATATGTTGCCAAGACGTATATGAGATGTTGCGTATTTCTGTAAAACATACAACAAGTTTAATCTTTGAATCCGCGCAGTTTAAGCGAACTAGGGGAGACCTCCCCCATTTAGCTTAAATGCTGCCAAAACGTATATGAAATGTTGCGTATTTCTGTTGAACATACGACATGTTTAATCTTTGAATCCGCGCAGTTTAAGCGAACTAGGGGAGACCTCCCCCGTTTAGCTTATATGTTGCCAAGACGTATATGAAATGTTGCGTATTTCTGTTGAACATACGACATGTTTAATCTTTGAATCCGCGTAGCTTAAGCAAACTTGTTTTATCTATTAGCTAATACCGTCTCAAAGGTTTTATGAAACGTTGCCTTTTTCTGCTGAACATACGGCATGTTTGAAGCGCAGTTTATGCGAACAGGAGGAGACCCTTTCCTTTTTATTTTATACCGCATATATGTTCTGAAATTCCAGGGTCTAAATCAGGGTGAGGCCGCCTGTTTTCTTTGTGGCAAGTTGACCCTCGAACTAAGAGACGGTAGAAATCCCGACTACTGCTATGAATATCTCCGCGACTCAACCTCTGCTTGAAGAATAAGGATGTAGTAGGTATACTTATCGCGTTTTGTGTAGTGAGTTGTGTTTTCTCTATAAAACGGCAAGCAGTTCTTACTACAGGTAAATGTACGAAATATGTTTATTTCTTTATCTACAAGCAAGCGTCGAGAAAGAACAGTTTGTGCACACAGGCGGTGTCTTCTAGTGTTGCTCGTGTTTGTTTGGGTTTAATTTAAATATGGTGATATGCGTGGGCAGGCAAGATGTAAATTTATTCAGCGTTACTTCGTACTCGCCATGGGGCGCAACCCTCCGTCCGTCCAAGGAGGTTGAACTTCCTTGGTCCGTCTGTGACACAGCTGTGCCATGTGATAGGATGTATCCAATGGCAGAAAAGAGTGGGGGGTTCAAATTTACGGGTCATACGTACGACAAGGAGCGGTTATTTTCCGGGCGTTCATTTTTGAATAGAAGTATTGAAGAAAGTTTGGGCCTGTTCTAGCCCGCAAGTTGTGGCCGCGACTCCGCTTTTACCGCCTAGGACCCCCGGTGACGGAATTTGACTCAAAGATACGAGGTGGCTATCATTCTGGACAAACTGTTGTGTTGGAAATCGACACAGAATGGAAATCACGGCCCGTGTACCATCCGGATTAATAGAAGCCGAGACTGCAAGCTGAACATGTTTCGCGTTCACAGAATCCAGGACCATCCAACAACACGAGTCATATCGGCCACTACTCTAGATCTTACCGGATTCTTATTCCTGTGGTGACAAGATGGAACTGTACATGTGTGCTCTTTTTAACTTACGCCGAGACGCTTCACCCGACACTGGAAATGGGACTGTGGACTGCTGCACGGAATTGCGCAACCGTTGTGATTGTTTCAACTGCCGACTACATCAGATTAAAAGGCCACAAATACCTAGTAGGCAGTAGTTTTTTTTTTACCCTTCCATGTAATATTTTCTCGTAATTCAATAAAATTTCAAAGTTTCATCCATTGTATTTTCTTGCTTTGAAATGTGCTAATGATTATTCTCCTAAAATGGCACTTATCCACACCTTATAATCAACTTAATGCACACGTATATGAGACGTACAGAGGGAACTTTAAACATGTCTTAAGGGTGTTTTAGTACGTATTTATGACAACTTTAAGCTGCTAAAAAGACACATATATATAGACACATTAAATCCTCTTAATTCACACGTATATGAGACGTAAAGAGGCTTTTGATCAAATAAACGTGAAGTTTAAACATGTCTTAAGGGCGTTTTAATAGGTATTTATGGCGAATTTAAGCTACTGAAAAGGCACCTAAACACGTTATAATCCACTTAATGCACACGTATATGAGACGTAAATAGGCTTTAGATCAAATAAACGTGAAGTTTAAACATGTCTTAAGGGCGTTTTAATAAGTATTTATGTCAACTTTAAGCTGCTGAAAAGGCACTTAAACACACGTTATAATCCACTTAATGCACACGTATATGAGACGTAAACAGGCTTTAGATCAAATAAACGTGAAGTTTAAACATGTCTTAAGGGCGTTATAATAGGTATTTATGCCAAATTTAAGCTGCTGAAAAGGCACCTAAACATACATTATAATCCACTTAATGCACACGTATATGAGACGTAAATAGGCTTTAGATCAAATATACGTGAAGTTTAAACATGTCTTAAGGGCGTTTTAATAGATATTTATGGCAACTTTAAACTGCTGAAAAGGCACCTAAACACACGTTATAATCCTCTTAATGCACACGTATATGAGACGTAAAGAGGCTTTATATCAAATAAACGTGAAGTTTAAACATGTCTTAAGGGCGTTTTAATAAGTATTTATGGCAACTTTAAGCTGCTGAATAGGCACTAAAACACACGTTATAATCCACTTAATGCACACGTATATGAGACGTAAACAGGCTTTAGATCAAATATACGTGAAGTTTAAATATGTCTTAAGGGCGTTTTAATAGATATTTATGGCAACTTTAAACTGCTGAAAAGGCACCTAAACACACGTTATAATCCTCTTAATGCACACGTATATGAGACGTAAAGAGGCTTTAGATCAAATAAACGTGAAGTTTAAACATGTCTTAAGGGCGTTTTGATAAGTATTTATGGCAACTTTAAGCTGCTGAATAGGCACTAAAACACACGTTATAATCCACTTAATGCAATTGTATATGAGACGTAATGAGGCTTTAGATCAAATAAACGTGAACTTTAAACAAGTTTAAGGGGTTTAAAAATCATTTACGACATCTTTAAGCTGCTGAAAGACAACGGGAAAACCGGAAAATAAGGACTAACACGGACCTACAGAAAGACCACTTAAAGGCAATATTTACGTACTCGTATAAGTGGTGTATAGATCCGTAAAGAAGGAAAATACGTCAACATTACGCATGGTTTCAGCACGCTTAAATACCGTTTTTCGTGCCGTGATTCGGAAACATTTCTTTAGGCTTGCGTCACATATCCAAACCGGGGCATGGCCGGGCAACTTTCAATAACGAAAATATGACATAAAAGTCGCCAACTGCACAATACGTAAAGAGACTAGTCGTGGGTATTATTTGTGTATTGTGTATATAAAAAAGCCCGGCCGGGCCCCGGTTTGGAAATGTGACATTAGTCTCAGTCAGCGAAGGAGCAACGCAAATGATTGGATAAGAAGGGCAATATCTTTTTGCCAACACTTTGTTTAGCTTTTGCAAAACATGTCACCTTATTGAACATTATTGACATGTGACAAGTATTTACGTGTGCGATTTTGTTGTAAATTATCTCAAATCAGGTCTTCCAATTGTTATGTCTATTTGGTATGTTTTCTGAAAAACGGAATCAGGTGTAATAATCAATGAAGCTGTTTGTTTAATGTTGACGTTGTGCCCCATAGGCAACGATGTCACCACTTCAGGAGGTGACACCGGTACAACGTCAGGCGGTGGGGACGTCCCGCCATCAGGAGTCCTCGCATCACCTGGTGAGAGCACAGAAGACCTCTCCGTCAAATTAAGACGAGAGGTTCCACAGTTGACCGTATTGATTTTACGTTTTTTTTGCTTGTGTGTTTCAAACTTTATGTGTGTGAAATTTGTACACATCAATGTTCAGCATAACGGCATTTTTGTAGAAACAATGGATCGGATACAATGGATGAAAGATAAGAAATTTTTCTTGGCTTAGCATGAAAGCTCACCTGTGTTAAAATCCATGTAGGACTTTATAAATATCATTCAACACGAATCAATTGCTGACCTCAAATTTTCGGTCGCACATCATCCAACCATTTTTTCTTGGCTTGTTACTTTATTCAATTCTTTTCAAGTGTGACAGAGGGAAACTTCATTACAATTCTTAAACACAGACAGCGGAGATTTCACCCACCAGGCCGCTCTAGACGAGTACGACCGCTACACCCTGCTGTGGAAGTTCGACAGTGAGACCATCACGTTCGAGGCGCAGGTGCAGACCACGGGGTACATCGGACTCGGCTTCTCACCCAATGGGGGCATGACCGGATCTGACGTCATCATCGGATGGGTGAAAGACGGCCAGGCATACCTGACGGTAAACTAACTGGCTTTTTTATTTCTCAAAATTATTCGCATTTTCCTTAGATTAGATCTATGATCTATGTCTTTACTTATTCTACATTTAGTAAGCCAGTCAGTCTTTATTCAAACATTTTGAAGGCTTTCAGTATTTTTCCACCAGTACAAAGATTTACAATCCATTGGTGATGTTTGTCGTGTTCATTTTATCCCTTATTGTTTAGTCAGGTATATGGGCAGTCTTTTCAGCACTAAGGCTAGCTCCTTCTCAACATAAAAGATACTATCGAACAATGGCCATTATGTCCAAAGCATGTCGTATACAGAAGAACATTGATAGCGGCCTTTTCAGCACAATGTTGTGTTATAGGACAAGATTGCTGAGAGGTGATTTAAGCCAGGACGCTGAATTACTTTCATGTTAATAAAAGATATCATAAAACTAGAAAGGCCGACATTTGCTTAGGAGCAAATACAGCATATTGCAATCCATCTTCATCCTGGAAAAAATCCAAAAATTCAACAATTTGAAGTAATGTTTGCTCAAAGGGAAAATGAAGTACTGTGGGCACTTGTCCTACACACCTTTATGCCGAATTTTAGGTCATTTGGTTTCAATAGGAGCCAAAAAGATACATTTTTTAGTTAAAAATGGCTAAAAATCCCAAAATAACTCATTTTATAAGTGCTCTATGAAGTAAGTGTTGATGGGGTCCTGTTGTCATATGTCCAATGCACCTCTGTACCAAATTTCAGGTCATTTGGTGTACATACAAGGGTATAGGGGCCAAAAATATACATTTTTAGTCAAAAATGACTGAAAACCCCCAAATAACGAATTTTTGAAGTGATCTATGAAGAAAGTGTCGATGAGGTCCTGTGAGCATATGTTCAATGCGCCTCTGTGCTAAATTTCAGGTCATTAGGTTTTCATACAAGGGCATAGGAGCAAAAAATAAACATTTTTAGTCAAAAATGGCCAAAAACCCTAAAATAACTCATTTTTGGAGTAAACAATGAATAAAGCGTTGATGGGGTTCTGTGGTCATATGTCAAACGCACCTATGTACCAAATTTCAGGTCATTTGGTTTTAATACAAGGGCATAGGAGCCAACAATATACATTTTTAGTCAAAAATGGCCAAAAACCCTCAAATAAGTCATTTTTTAAGTGATCTATAAAGAAGGTGTCGATGGTTTTCTGTGGTCATATGTCCAATGCACCTCTGTACCAAATTTCAGGTCATTAGCTTGTAATACCAGGGCACAGGGGCCCAAAATATACATATTTTGTCTAAAAATGACCAAAAACCCTAAATATCATAAATTTTAAGGCCTCTATCAAGAAAGTGAAAAAAAAGTCTGGGGGTATTTGCTATTTCTACCACCCTGCCAATTTTCAGCTCATTTGGCCCAAAAATGAAAAAATTAATCCCATTTGAAGATTTGACAGGAGAAGAGACAAAGGAAAAGCAATATATTGCAATCCCATACTATGTATGGATTGCAATATAATAACTTGCTTAGCCCCCACCCATTCTATGCCTTTAGGAGATAAGTGGTATTTGTCTGAAAAAGCTTACTACTGATTGGTGATGCTTACCCATGGCACAGTGTGGCAATGATACATGATACATGCATGTACAGTCTGACTGTAAATGACACTGACATATTACACAGATTGTGTTATAAAAAGACGTAACCTTCTAAAGCATGGTGTAAAGAAAAGTGCCAGCGACCTTATGTGACATCCTGAGTACCGTGTGTCCCACAGGACCGTTACGCGGAGGGATACTTCCAGCCGCGGCTGGACGCCAGCCAGGACGTGGAGCTGCTGTCTGGATACGAGAACGGCACGCACACCGTCCTCAGGTTCCGCAGGAGGCTCCGGCCGTGCGACACCACAGAGGACAGGGAGATCACGGTAAGGCCTAGGTCATATTTCCGAAC
Source organism: Branchiostoma floridae (assembly GCF_000003815.2). Taxonomy (NCBI): domain Eukaryota; kingdom Metazoa; phylum Chordata; class Leptocardii; order Amphioxiformes; family Branchiostomatidae; genus Branchiostoma; species Branchiostoma floridae. Next base: position 11,378,221 of record NC_049983.1, read on the forward strand.
CGGGACCTGGCTGGGCAGCTTTCGGGAACGGCAAGTATGACATAAAAGACACCAAACTACACAAGGCATAAATAGAATAGACATTGGCATTATTTTTGTATATTTTTACATGTACGTTTCTAATTTTCGTTCCCGCTAACAGCCCGACCGGGTACCCGGTTTGGAAATGTGAGGATAGCCTAAAGTTTAACTCATGATGCACTGTTTTACTGTCTTTCTGCTTTTTCAGTCTTTCTCTTCTATAAACACTTTCTGTTTATCAGCGTGGTTCGGGTTCATGAAACTCTGAGAAGCTACAAGTTACAGGGATCGTAAGTTTAACAATAGTAAAACACAGATGGTTCTTTCCTTCATTGGAAATGAAGGACTTTGCAAGAAATATAAAGTTACAAAGGTCTGGGCTTTTGGTGAATTTGGACCCATGCCATGAAATGTAACGTTGTTTTCTTTAAATCTTCGTGGTTCATTCTGTGCAAGAAGAATTATCTTTCGTCTATTATTGCTTTTATGCATAAACTAGACACGTGACGTCATTGCTTTAGCCCATAAGGCATTGCGATTGTGTACACATTCTTGAGTAATGGTTCATTTACTCAAAAGATACATGTATTTACATGTATCAAACAAGTCTTTCCGAGCAAACTCTTGCTTCTGTTGACTTGGTCGGATATGACTTTCCTTTCTTCCGTTGCTCTCCAGTGCTCTGCTATTGAAACAGTAGTCGGCTTTAACTAGGTTAGAGGTTATAGCGGTAAATCATATCGCTGTTCCGTGGATATTTACTGTCAAAACAAGTATTTGCGCAAAATCTCCTATCGTATTGCATAATTATACATGCCATTCCTTCCTTCCTTTCTTCCGCTGTTCTGGGATGCATTGAACCATCGTCTTTCGGGCAGTAAAGCTCACCAGCTTGTTCGTGATATTGACTGCATTTAGACATCATGACATCTAAGCATGTGGACCATAGGAAACTCAATATTCGATAGTTATCAAGGACCTGGCTACGGCAAACCACATGGCACATGCAACCCACCCCAAACCAAAAGTCACAACAGTCCCGTCTAAGTGTACACAGTAAGGACACTCTTGTTTGGAGCAACCACCTTATATTGCCCCCAATCACAACCACTTTTTCCTCAGTCCCTTGCGCGGTTCATTTTCTCAGAGGCTGGTGAAAAGTATTGCGCGCGCTGATGACACCGCTATGTCCATAAATCAAATGACAACAATGGCTGTAAAAACGCAATGGCGTACTGATACAGAAGCGCCGCTTCGCGGGCAAAATTATTATTATCATTATTCCAGGTGGAAAGATTTTGATTTCTTATCCGTGATTGGTGAATTTGATAATGTCTTAAGCGTTCTCATTGGTAGAGAATGACCAATGGTGACCGAGTAATTTTACACATATGGTAAAATTTACCCTGTTTATCAAGTTAATCTGTCTGCCTTTGGTTAGCTTTGTCGAATCACATTAACGATAGACTCCGCATTAGCCAATCAAATTCAAGTTCTTTCCTATGTCAACGAAACACCTGCATTTTGCTTTTTGATCACAAGGGGTCGCTGTGACACCGTGAGCAATTCCAATGAGACCGTGTCGTGAAAACGGCTTCTATGGGTCATATTTTTCTGGTTTAACGTTAAATCTTCAGAAACTCTGTTGATTAAGTGGCAAAGTTGGTTAACAGCATATTATCAACTGTTCTAGCTCTGATTTGCTCCTCTGCCGAATTCGGGGCTGGTATTGGATCAATAACATGGGTACTCGGCGCTAGTGGCGGAGAGGGGCAGCATTAAATCAGGCAAACCATGTTAGATAGTAGTGTTCATTGTTGCGAGATTTTCTTACTTACGGTCATCACGGCTACATGTAGATGTATGAAGTTCTTCCTGCATTCATTCATTGTCCACAAACAGCAAATATACCTGTCCTTGGTGCTGAACACTCTCGGTCTTCTGTTCCTTTTTGGTGAGATATTTTTTCCTCAGAAGTGGCTATTGACAGGCTGTTAAAAAAATATAGCATACGTTCGGCTCACTGAGACGTTACAAAGAATTGGTCAAATGGCTCAACTAGTAAGAATATGATCGAGGGATCCAAAGGTTCTAGGCTAAAACCCCAGCGGTGGAACTTTTTTTTACCTTTTTAACGTTTATTGTTTTGCTTTCAACATCCAATAACTAATCATTCTTGCACTGGAATGTCACAATTTTAATTAGCCTGTCAATATCTAGACAGGCCTGTCAATGGCGGGTGAAAACCTTATTGATAAATTCAATGCCTTAAACATCATGAAATTTAAGCCATATGAACTATAGGGAAACATTCTTATTTCACGATAGGCTTGCCTGCTTACAGCTTAAGGAAAAGAAGAAGCAAGCAGTTTATCACTCCACACATTCGGGGACAATATTTGATAGCTATGACGTACACAAAATGTGCTACCCCGTCTGCCCATAACCTTAGTCAGCCTGTCCTAGCTAATGCATGTCTCCGGCCCCACCCCAGTCCAGCAGATAGAACCAGTAGGCAGTCATGTGATAGCCTTCTCGTGAATCCATTGTGAAGCAGCCTGGGAGGGGAGAGTCCATTATGGGGTCGGTGTTGGGGTGGGGGGAGACGTACGTCCCGTTCCACGGGATCTTGCAGGTTGGTGGGGAGGCGTCAAGGACCACGGAGGAATGGAACGTCAAATCCACGGACTAGAAAAAGATGCATCCATGATTATCATGAATGTTAATCTGAGTTGGGAAAATACATTATGAAGACATATAAACTGTTCTCCGACTAAAAAAAATGTCACCCACGGGAATTTTCGACTGACTCCCTCAGTCTTCTCCAGCTGGGACGGGGGCGAAATCAACTTCCGACAACATTTGACCCATTGCTGACGTCACATGAACAAAACGTCACGTGTCCACAGCGATTGGGTCGGACAGCTGAAGAAGTCCGATTTTTTACTTTCAGAGCATTTTATCTCTTCATAATGTAACCATAATACTTATCATATCAGAAACTTTAAACCTAGGGCACTTAGCATCTTCCATACCTGATTTTTTCATTATTTTGTCAACATCCAATGTTAACATGCCGTTCCTCGCTGAATACCATTTTCAGTTTATGTCCATATTATGCCTTACCCTCACACTCCTTTCACTCAATAAGTTATTCCCTCACCATCTTATTGGGTGCCTGGCCGGGAGTGACAGTGAAGACCAGCGGTCCGTGATCACATGACCCGACCATGATCTGCTCCGTTTCGTTGTACTTCTTGTCAGGGACCAACTTGTCTGTTGCTACGGTAGCAATGCACCTGGCAGTGAGTAGAAGAAATTGATAGATGATTGTAACATACAGTTGATACTATCATTTATCATTGTATGTGATTGAAAATGTAATGCATTTTGTCACAATTATTTAAGGGCCTTACTAATTAAGGACAGACTTACAATGTTCAATAACCCAAAGTCGTGGGTTATTTGCCTACAAGGTGAAGAAATACTTTGCTGCCTCCTTTGTGATAAATGTTTGAACGCGAAGTTCCAGGCAAGGGAAATAACAATAACCTTCAGCTGCTGTTCTCCCATTATGCCAGTAGGGGACAATGTATGCATGTTTTCAGTGCTGGGAAGGTACCGGCATCATGTTGCATTATAGCAGACATCTATGGGACAATACTGTTCGGAATCGTAGTTGCTTAACCCTTATACACGGGGCCACCTGCACCCACTCTTTTATACACCTTATGCTAAGCTCCTTACCCATCCGGATCCCATGTGTCATTCACGGTGACGATGAACCTGACCCATCTGACTTTATCAGGCGAAAATTCGGTGTCGTCACCGAACACCAACAGGTGTGAAGCCGTCAGAAACAGCAACAGCGGCACTTGACCCGACCACCACGCCATCTTGTTTTCTAAACCTTTGACACAAAAACACAGACGCACTTTGTACAGTGTGTGTTCTTGATATCGAACTTTTATCAATCTACGTTAATTGTGTTGTTAAGACCCTCATTTTTTAACTTAAATGATGTGCAGTGTACCCGAAGTTATGTATCATTGTACAATTATGTTTTGAAATTAGCTATTAACTTAAGGGATCTTTGGTAGCCCCACCAGAGTCTCTCGACTACCTAGCATGTGATGTTTTCGTCCAATCCAGCTCCCTGTAATACAAACGATAACATTTGTATGAGTGGACTTTGATATCAAATATGTACAGCACGAGATCTGACATGGAAATATGAGCCTCGATCAGTTTACAAACAATCCACTAGGGGTCGCCTTGCTTCGGGTGACAAAGCAAATGTTCGCCTGTATATGATTGTAGCGAAAAATGTTTGTGCAAAAATTTCTTTTTGTTTCTTCAGAAGCATAAACTGATAATCTGATATGGATATTTTTTCTGTACCGGAAGATATCTGTTAAGATCAATGTATACGTATCATTTAATGTTTTATTACTTTATATTGATCAACGTTTACAAATTTTCATTTGTCCTGACAGGAGGACACTCTGAGAATCATCTGGTCCTTCAACGATGTTGACCCCGTTGCTCTGGACGGGCCTGACGGACCGCAGTACCACGGCAGTAACCGCGGGAGTAAGAGCGTCATACTGCTGCAGAAGTCCCCGCCAAACCTCGATCTACAGGACGGAAATGTCATCACCTTTGACATGACGAACCAAAATGTTAGTCTTTGTCCTATTGTACACTGTACGTCATTAGCGTGTAGTAGCAAACGGATGGAATCAGACTGTAGAAGGGAAGCCATTCAACACTATGATAATGAAAATATTTCATGTGGCAGTTATCACTTATTGAACGACAGAATGAAGAAACATAAACTTTATTTCCTCATATCAAGACAACAACACTGGCCGCAAACGACGTTTGCCATTGTCGTTGTTGTTGTCACTCCTACAAATGTACAAATTGTATATCAATATAACTGTTTCCTGTTCAGCTGAGAGTTCCAACCAGGGAGACAACGTACTGGTGTACATCCTTCCAGCTGCCGGTACTGGACAAAAAGCATCATCTAGTCAAGGTAAGACTTGTAACGATAACCTGCTTAAAATAACTCTTACTGCTTCTACATTTCATTTGGTAATCTGCAGATGAGCGGAACATCATTGGTGTAGGAGCAGGTTACTAAATTAGATGGTAGACTGTCAGACACTTGCATTTCTATACTATGCGCCAGTGTGTGCTATGTTATCATACATCTTATCCATCATGACATCCACGATGAAGTAGTACAACTGACTGTCCCTTCTAATTGCATTGCATCAGTCAGAATGGCTTATCACTTAGGCCCTCTTTACATGCATTTTCAAAAACACCCGAAACCATGGAGAATCCCCCAGAAAATGCATGTATAGAGAGATAAGGAGACTCGAATTCTATTCACAGACGAGTCTCTGGGGTGCTTTTGGAAAACGCTTAGGTTTTTCAATCACAAGCAAAGCAGGTCAATCTTCACGGAAGAAGACTAGTGGTGCCTGTTACTTGCTCAACATGTCATATTACTTTTTGCCCCTCCTTTTGCGTGATCAGGTTGAACCACTGGTCCAGCCCGGTAACGAGGGCGTGGTGCACCACATCCTGATCTACCAGTGCTCCCCGGGCTCCACCCCGCCCACCGGCAGCCAGGAGTGCGCCAGCATGCCATGGGGGAACTGCAAAGCCATCATGGCGGCCTGGGCTGTTGGAGGAACGGTAAGAGTCACCAAAGCACTTTACACGACATTCCACAACTGTCCTTAGGCCACGTTGATTTGATTTATTTCTATTTATTTATTCTTATTTATTTAGATTTACCACGTTTGTGGAAGGATTGACATAAAAGTTGACTATCACTTTTGCAAAATGTCAACCCGGTGACCAGTCTGTAGGTTTGATCAACTCACACCGGGAAGGTCCCCTACTCTTTTCGATAAGTGCGGCGGGTTCTTTAACGTGCGTGGGATGTGACTGTCCCCAAACACGGGACCTCCATTTAATGTCCTATCTGAGGGACGGCCATCGCCGAAGCTACTAATAGGTACTCATTCTAACCTGAGTAAAGTGAGGAAAGCCATGTAAAGTGCATTTCACAAGGCACAATATCGGTAACACGGTAGGATTCGAACTCGAAATGATTGATATGGCTGACATCCTCCGGCAACTCCAAAACTGATGCGAGCGTGCGAATTATAAAAAAAAATTGGCAAAAAAAGTTGCCTTCATCTAAGTGGTCTGGAAGGTTGACAAACACAAAGTATTGAACACTGGACAATAGATTCTTAATGTTTGCTTTCACATATTCTTCTGTGGCATTGGAATTGACGTTGACGTTGATACATGTTTTCTGATGTATATATCTTTATCTATGATATGTATTTGCTACTTTTGCAGATGTTCTGTATATGATAAAGCATGGTTGACAAAATTGACGGGCAAGCGGATACCATCCATATAATCAAATCTACAAGGCTTTACTGCCGTAAAACGGCCATGGGCCTTTTCCTTGTACCTACCTTCTTTGCTGTTGATGTACAGGGCTACACATATCCTGAACATGTCGGATTATCCATGGGGACAGCCGATGATCCGAGCTACGTCGTCATGCAGACGCACTACGACAATCCCCAACGTCTGAACAGTTAGTAAAGCAATCAAATGATTGTAGTCATAGCGAGATAGTGCAAGAATAGAGTGCGAATTGCTTCGTATTTTGCAATTGCCCCAAACTTTTATATATGAGACCGTGACTTCTTTTGATTTTTTACAGATGTTTACGACAATTCCGGAATAAGGTTCTACTACACGCCCGATGTGCGGCAGTACGACGCTGGGATTTTGGAGGTTGGGATCCAGGTGAACCAAGACCACGCCATCCCGCCCCAGGCAGACACATACGACAGCGCCGCCTACTGTTACAAGGAGTGCCTTGACCCGGTACGTCGACGTCCTTTTATGTGCCAAATTTTGTGAAGCACCAGTTTCACCTATTGGGCTCTTTGTTTTTCTGCCCTGATCCAGCTTTGCTGTATCGTCCTCGTTTTATCATACATCTGCATGCGTGACTGTATGTGAATATGTATGCATATGTGGGTGAGCGTGTCTGTGTCTGTGTGCGTGTCTGTGTGTGTGTGTGTGCGTCTCTCCCTCTGTGAGTGTGTGTGTATGCGCGAGTGTGTGTGCGCGCGTGCGTGCGTGCTCACTTGCGTGTGGTCTGAATATCTACATCTCAAGAGTAGAACCTCCTTGTGTTTGCCTGTGTCTCAACAATCCCTTCACCCCCTTAGTACCTACAACAGCTGGGAGAGCCCATCAACGTGTTCGCCTCCATGCTGCACGCTCACAATGTGGGAGTCGGGGTGCGGACCAAGTTGGTGAGGAACGGAGTTGTGGAGAGTTACCTCGGCCGTGACGACAACTACGACTTCGATCTTCAGGAAACCCGCTTTCTGTACCCGGAGGTCGCCATCAAGGAGGTCAGCGCAAACACTTCAGGATCTGTTTGTTTGTTTGTTTGTTTATTCTTTATTTAACCAGGGTGAAACATATCGCCTGACGGCGTTTTTCAAAGCCCCCTGGGGGGAGAGCCCCAAACATAAGTCATACATAAAGTTCAACAAAAGCAAATCTGTCTTATAATTTTGTCCACTTTGTGTCATGTAATGTTTTCCTGTCACTCCTGATTGATGAGCCATCGAATATATGTGTGCCCTACACAAATGATTATGTTGATGCATCGTCCAAGTATTTACCGACATTACATCATCCTTGCCAAATGTTCTTCGATGCAACGCACAACATCACAATGCCATATGTTCGATCTTCTTTGATAAAACTGTTTCTTCATTCCATTTCCTTCAGGGAGACGAACTTATCACAGAATGCAGCTATCGCACAACCAACCTGAACACGTTTACTTTCGTAAGTAGATTGTGATGCTAACATGCTAAGAAATTCGCACCTTACTGGATAAACACATTCTCCTGCGCTGAGCTGAAATCGCGTCCTAAAATCGCTTGAAACTAATGTGTTCTAGGACGCGGGCTCAGAGTAATCATACAGTCACTAAATTCTGTTACCTTGACAGTCTAGAGCAGATATCTCATTGGCTGTGTTCTAATTAGATCTGTGCTACCCTTGACTTTATAATGGGAGTATCATGCAAAACATACAAGTATGACCGAAAGACACAAAAGTGTAAATCTATCATTTTTAAAAGTTCGTTGAGCGCTATGTCATATCGCTCGGTAGCAGAGGCGCCGCCTTCAGGAAGTTACCCTCTCGAGTACCACGAACACTAATCGATATGGCGATGCAGCGCTTTGGATTGATAGATTTGATAGATCATCGATAGTGGTCGTGCAATATAGACCTGAACAGGTACATTTTCTTGAACTAGTTGACCTGTAAATTCCAACACATCCTATGATTTACTGCTCGCTGGGTCACGTGTTTCTATCTGCATAACGTGACGTCACGGCAGCAGTGGATTGTTCCTTGCTTGACAAAGACTGGTGCTGTTCAGTCGAAAATTGAGGATGCTGAGGAGTTTTGTGTTGGAATTTACAATTCAACTAGTTGAAGAATGACTCCTAACAACACAGATGAACTTTCAAGTTAAGGTACATTTTCCTCATGAAGGGAGGACAGGCCTCATCGGAGGAGATGTGTCAGAACTACCTGCAGTACTACCCACGGTTCAAACTGGAGCACTGCGACAGCCTGCCCTACATCCTGCATGGTGTGGAATTCTTCGGCATTACCCAGCTCGATAAGTGAGTACATAGGGCGGTCATGCTGTGCTTTTCTTGGGCTTTCAATGAAGAGTTTAGGCCATCTTTCCACCAGGCGATCGCCGTGCGACCGTACAACGAGCAAAGTCGGTTTTGTGTAACCTTTGATTTTATGATTGAAAAATCATTCAATATGTTAAAGTATGATGTAAAAGGCAACAAAAGGTAGATCTGTGAAATCAGAGATTGGTGGCCGCAGCGCGGAAGGAGGTGTAACACACAAACACTCCTGGTGATAAACATGTTCTTGGAGCGCTGCTCAGAAGTAAGAAAAGGTTACAATTCATATTGTATGGTGGAATTTGCCATACTTCTTCTTCTTTTGAGTGCCACATCTCATTAGGTTGAGGGCTCAGGCACTGGGGGAAGGGGATCATTTTCTCGGTGCAGGTGCAGGTTGGTGGGTAGTGCCTTCTGGCTTCTCAGTGGGCAGGGGTGTCGCTCCCTGACCGCCACTCTGCTGTGTGAACTTGTAGACGATCTGTCTTAGCTTGCTTCTAAAATTTGTATCACACAGCCGAAATCCCCCTCACGTGGTCAAACCAGACAGCATGGCCGGTATGAACATCGGTGCCGTCCTGAACCAGCACCCTTGGAGCGTGGAGGAAGCAGAGAGGTTCGAGCAGCACGTGCGCAGTGGGCCCAACGTGGTGAGGTGTAAGGGGAGTACTGGATTCAACAATCTGGTAAGCTTTCAGAACACAGTCTACTGCAATAACATTGTTATCAGCATGCATTGTCGTGTGCTGTGGTTTTGCGTCTTTTAGAGCCCTCAATTCAGAACACATGGAGTATTCCTTCGAATAGTTGTATATCTTGTCGCCAAAGACACTAAAATATGTCCGTATCCAAGCTATCTCTAACGTTACCACGCGGTTGCTTCTGGGTCTGTTTTAGAAATACCTGGAAATCTAGTACCGTTAGTTTAGCACGGCCAACTTTTCTTTAGAAATTTCAAAGTAGGATGGCAAACAATAACCATTACATGACAAAACGATCTTTATAACTTTTGTAACTGCTTAAAGAAAAATCGACTTTCTCTATGTTTATAAATACTAGTAGTACATGAGGAAGCATGACTAGACATCAGAAACCCAAAGACTGTACAGTACCAATTTGCCATCATGTAGACGTACATGTACATGGAGTACTTATAGTTTTGGTTCAGTAGACCTTATTCAAGAATAGTTGTAGAGTTCGTTACATCGTGTAGAAATGTTGATCATTAATGTTACTATACATATAATCATAAATGTTACTATACATATAACTATCATCATTATCTCTAGGCTGGCATCAATGGACAGATCTGGGACCCTCTCCCCGAGCCGACTGTCGTGGTGTCCAACTCCACCGTGTCAGGATGCTGAGGACACGGCGTCAGCAAAGTCACGCACAGGCACGCTGAAGCTATGCACGAATAAAGTACTTACAATTTGAGGACATCCAATCCTTTTTTCGTTCTTTTGATATCTGTGTAGGTATGCTTTTCTAGCCCGGTTTCCATGCGCGCTATATACTAGTACTCTGGCTACAAATCGCTTCTTGTGGATCGAGTCAGAAAGGGATGCATTGATAGCTGGTTATTGTTGTTCTGGGGAAGAATCGAATATTTGACATGACCGAGAAGATCATTAATGCTGTTTTGTAGATGAAATAACCTCAGTTTTTTTTTTTACCAAGCTGTAGTATGGTCTTTTTTCGCAATGGCGAATAGAACTAAACAGACGTGGCTACTTTTGCTATGGTGATGGTCTTACCTCCTTCGGTGCAGTTTCCAGTGGTTCCAACAGGTGGCGTCGTAGCACACGCAATTACAATAACATCACTTTTACAAGAGTTCGGAGACCTCATAATTCCATGAAATATTCTGATTATGCAAATGACTTTCAAATCTGCATAATTTATGCTTGCTGATGTACACCTTTCACTAATTTACACAGGCCACAATGTTGACAGCTCAATCATTACTACATGAATGAAGAAGAATTAGGACACTTTCACATTAATTATGCAAATTAGGGATTTAATCGCATAATTGAAATCTGCTTATCTTCCACCGACATATGTTACATGTATTTGAGTCCAATATTGGAAAACACTATGAATATAGATTTTCCTCATTAAGTATACAAATTAGGTCCAAATTTGCATAATTTGCACTTCAATATGTACATCTCTGCCACAGGTACCTGCATATCAAATATCATGGAAATTCATCATTCCTATGTTCCGTTATGCTCCTTAGAAGATTTTGACTAAACCGCTCCTGCAGTTCCAGAGCAAGCTGGTAGGGAGCCCAAACATACAAAACTTATTCCTTACACCATGAGCTATCTGCCACCAGAAATCAAGACCATAGCATGTCCAGGTAAAAGGATACAAAAAATTAACTTCTGCTGCAGTACCAAGGTCACACACTAGGGGGCCCAAAATTGACCTTCGTCTTCGCAACCCCTACCTACACGCTAAATATCATCGTAGTCCATCAAGAGGTTCTAAAGTTATGCTTACCACCAATATCCGGAAACACAAACAGACACACACACACACACACACAGACAGACACACCAAAACTATACCTCCATTTTTCATGGAGGTAATGAAAAGCCAACACCTCGATCGACAACAGTCAATGAAAAAGCAGCAAGGGAGGGAGGGATGAAATAAAGGCGTGAAGAGAAACAAAAGGCTACAAACCAAATCAACCACAGGATTCACAATTACAAGTGCACCTCACTTGATTTACATTGATTTGGATCGTAACATTGCAGTGTAAAATGTAACTGGACCACAGACATCGATTTATTGAATCACGCACCACAGAGCACGTTACAGAAACATTCGAACCAAAAATGGCAATAGATACACTACGATACAATCTAAAAATCAGCACAATAGATACTTATTGATACCATAGATAAAATAGCACAATAGGATATGCTAACAACCAGCCCATTCCGTAACAATTGAATCATGAGTATAAAATCGTCGGTACCATCTATTGCTATCCTATAGTACCATCTGGCATTTGCGGGAATTACTAAGTAATCCATTTCCCGTCATACTTTATAATTTCCTCATTAATTATACAAATAATGCCCTCATTTGCATAACATGAAATTCGTTATGAACAACTTTGCCTAAACTATCTGCATGCCTAAAATGATGGCAATCCATCGTTGCTCTCTGCAGTTATCCTCTTTGGAATGTCAAAATACCCCTGCAGTTCCAAAATTAACTGTTATAGGGGGCTGAAACTTGGCCCACTATGTCATGACGCTGAAAGCTGTCTACCATCCAAATGTCAAGACCATATCATTACATGTCCGGGACAGGAGATACATTGAAAAAACTGCTATGATAGAATTCTCATTAATTATGCAAATGTAATCTAATTTTGCATAACTAGTACAACATTGTCTACTTAAGGTATCTACATACCAAAAATCATGAAAATCCGTTGTTCCCTTCTTGAGTTACCGTCTTCAGAAGTTTTTGACAAAAATGCCCCTGCTATCCCAAAACTAGTCAATAGGGGGCCCTTAACTTATGTCACTTATTTCTGAGCACAAGAGCTATCTAACACCCCAAAATCGTGACCATAGCTTCTTCAGAACACGACATGGGAAACCAGGAAGTTGCGCTGCAGTACGAAGGGAAGCCGCTAGGGAGCCCAAAATCTAATCATTTCCAGCTCTCATCACACCCTACCAACAGACCAAGTATGAAACCAATTTACCCAGCCGTTCTTGAGTTATCTTGTTTACACACAAACACACAGACAGACAGACAAACGCAGGGTAAAATATAACCTCCATGACATTTCATTGGGGTAATGACATTTCATGGGGGTAAATATAACCTCCATAACATTTCATGGAGGTAACAATGTTGTGTTTTGTATCGTCTTGGCCAACATCATAAATCCTTTTGATAAATCCTGTAAATGGCGCATCTTGTACACGTCATAAAGTGGATCTTAGCTCGAATGGTAGTGCATGTCCTTAACCATGCATGGTTCAGTGACCGTATCAAGTGAATCTGTATGGTCTGTGACGCTATTTATCCTTCAACAATACCTTCATCAGATCATCAAAATGGGCATATCTTTGTTATAGATTGTTCACGATATAATGATAAGCGCACAAGGCTGTTCACATTTCTTTCCGCTTGGTGTAGAGATATTGCTACTCTAGATAAATTCATTCTGGGAGGCGATAACCCTTACTGTGTACATATAGAATACAACACGGTGTATTCCGTATCGCCCAAGGTATCAGCCCGACCGCGGGTCGGATCGCCGAAGGCCGGAGGCTGATCCGACCCGCGGGAGGGCTGAGACCGAGGGTGATGCGGAATACACCTGTAGTATTTTATCTATGTCATACCCACCTGAGAAAACCCATGTTTTGATGCGAAATGCGCCAGAAGTTTAACAAATTTGGTGCCCTCGAACTAAAAGTGTTGCAACAGCAATGTTCCAACGTCCGAATCAGGTATTCGAATTGCCAATCGGCCCGCTCGAAATGGTTTGATTTATTCGAATGGAGCCTGTGTGATACGCCTTTCGAACCTGTGCGATACGGAAGAGTACGGCCCGGTCCGGAACACCCGTATCGAACGTTTTCGCGTCACAGGTATGACATAAAAGTAGGCAAATATATCCACGAATGCTTATACAGTAGAACCAATAGTGTAAATGACATGCTAAATGACCCAATATGTTGATTTATTCATACCTATAGATATCCATATACATGTATGTCTGTTTAGTTGTATTGACTATTGTAAGTAGTTGTTATACGTGTAGACCATACGAAAGTCGCTGTACTTTTGTCGTGTCAATGAATAAAGATTTCTATATAGTTCATGTATGGAGGAAATATAGGGAATATTACAAAAGTCTTCAGTAAATGACCTTTTTTCATTATCCATACATACTACATTTAGAGTAAATAGAAATGACGGTGGAAATTGTCCACCTGCTATATTCTCATCCAGCTATTTGTGTAAAGCCTCGCCCGACAGGAAGCTGGTGCTGTATATATTCAAATACTTTCTCCGACTTCAGGACACTTGGGCATAGTCGCGAGGGTCTTGTACTAACGTGTAACCGTAATCGACAAGATGACGGCCTTCGCTGCCTTTCTGCTAGTATCTGCTAGTATCGGGTTCCTCTTTTCTAACGTGGGGGCCCAGGATCAGGTAAGTTTTTTTCCTTTACATGTAAGTATAAACAATTGTCACAGTTGTAAAGTCAATGGCCATAGACTACGTAGAATGCATTTTGAAATGAAGCTTGGATAATGTTTTGTGCTTCAAAAGCAGTGCAGATAACGGGGACTCCATCATTGCTAAAGACTGCATGGCTGTATACCTCGACAAACTTGAAATAAACCTGCCCGTGATAATATTGCAGCCCAGTCCAAGACTTACAGAATATCAATACAGATAAAGACTCTTCTAGTCTGTATTTTTTTTTTTGTTTCTCCTGTCGATTCGACAGATGAGCAGGCAGACAGGCATTTTACCTGTAGCCTGACCTGCACATGACTTTTTATGGTGAAGGAGGTGTGTGCAATTCTTGCTCCACCCTCTCGTCTACTGGAGCACTAAGTCTCACAGGGACAGAACTGTATGACACGTGTGAGGCAGCTGTATAACACAGTTTTAACACGAACTCTGATGTCTAGGGCTGTAACTGGCCCCTCCCGGCCGGATGTTGGACGGGCTGCTATAAGCGAGATTTGATCAGGCTGAGACTCTTCGAGAAGTAGAGTAACGTTAGCCAAGTAACTGGATATGATTTTGGAAACGGTCAGACGTTTCAACTAGCTAGCATCCACTAGTTTTTGTCAGTGACACTGATGTTACAAAATCATATCGAGTTGCTTGAGTAACTGCGTGTTGGCGTATCTTATTAAGTCTGATATGCATCGATGATGAGATAGTGAGTGAGATTACCTGGATGTCCAGCCTTCGTCGATGTAGAGTAACGTTAGATTATTGGAGTGAACAGCCCGACATGTTGATGATGATGATGATGTGCGTTCTGTTGCAGTACCTGGATGCCTTGAGCAGCCTTCAGCAGCTGGTGACGTCCATGGACGTTACTTTGCAGGACCTGAAGTCTGACGTACAGGACATCAAGGCCATGTTACAACAGGGCGGCTGTACAGCGGGTGAGCAGGAAACATTCGGAAACATTTCATTACTCAACATGAAGGAGCAACACGGATGGTTGGATAAAAATAGGGTTGAGGCCAATGTCTTTTTACCAACAATTTGTTTTTGCCAAAAATGTTTTAATGTATTTCTTGCCTTGATTACAGTGGCAGGTATTGCGTGTGCGATATTTTGTAAACCATCTCAAAGCAGGGCTTCCAATCGTAATGTCTCTGTTTGTTTAATTTTGTGTACCATAGGCAATGATGTCACCACTTCCGGGGGTGACACCGGTACAACGTCAGGCGGTGGGGACGTCCCGCCATCAGGAGGGCTCGCGTCACCTGGTAAGAGCAAGGAAGATATCTGAGTCAAAATGACAAGAAGAGGGGTGAACAGTATAAGTCTTACATTTTTGTTTGTGTGTTTCAAACCTTTATTTTTTTCTATTTGCTTTTGGACAGACGGGGACAATGTGGCACTGTACTCAAGTTTTTGTAACTTATATTAACAGTGCCACATACACGGTACAGACAGAAGGTAAAGGTAGTCCTTTTACCTCCCCGACCGAAGTCAGGTACCCATTTTTACACCTTGGTGAAGTGAGGAAGGTCGTGTAAAGTGCCTTTCCTAAACACCGGAGCGCGGCACAGTTGGGATCAAACTCAGAACCTCTAGGTTCCGAGCCGAACGCTCTACCAGTTACGCCACGCCCGACGCCACAAAAGACCTTTATGTGTGTAAACTGTGAAATGTACATGTACTATCGGACTTATTTCACTATTGTCTCATTTTGTACAGACAATTATGGGAGATACTAATAAAAGATATTGGCTTGTTACTTATTCAAATCATCTAGGGTGTAATATAACGCCAAGTCACTCGTTCTTTTCAAGTGTGACAGAAGAAAACTTCATTCCAATTCTTAAACACAGACAGCGGAGATTTCACCCACCAGGCCGCTCTAGACGAGTACGACCGCTACACCCTGCTGTGGAAGTTTGACAGTGAGACCATCACGTTCGAGGCGCAGGTGCAGACCACGGGGTACATCGGACTCGGCTTCTCACCCAATGGGGGCATGACCGGATCTGACGTCATCATCGGATGGGTCAAGGACGGCCAGGCATACCTGACGGTAAACTGACGTTTTTTTCTCAAAATCATTCACATTTTCCTTTTGTAGATTAGATCTATGTCTTACTTTACACTTAGTAAGCCAGTGAGCCTTTATTCAAACATTTCGAAGGCTCAGTATTTTTCTACCGGTACAAAGACAATCTATCGGTGATGTTTGTCGTGTGAATTTTATCCTTTAGTAATTAGTCAGGCATATGGACAGTCTTTTCAGCACTAAGGCTAGGAAGGTGCTCCTTCTCAACACACAAGGAAAATGCTATGATACTGTCGAACAATGGTTCGTATTTCCAAAGCATGTTGTATACAGAAGAACATTGATAGCGCCCTTTTCAGCACAATGACTAAGGTGTTATAGGACATGTTCGCGGAGAGGTGCTGAATTACTTTCATGTCAATAAGAAATAAAAAATATCAGGTTTTCTGAAATCCGGCATTTATCTACAAAAACTTAATATTGATTGGTGACGCTTATCCATGGTACAGCAACTTGGATAAGACGTAACTTGCAATTGGTGTAAAGACGACAGCAACCATGTGACCGTGTTTCCCGCAGGACCGTTACGCGGAGGGATATTTCCAGCCGCGGCTGGACGCCAGCCAGGACGTGGAGCTGCTGTCTGGGTACGAGAACGGCACGCACACCGTCCTCAGGTTCCGCAGGAGGCTCCGGCCGTGCGATACCACAGACGACAGGGAGATCACGGTAAAGTTACCTTTTTTATTATTATATACTATTTCTAATTTCTAAAAATCTTTTTAGTCTTTCTCCTCTGTCTCTATAAACACTTTCTGCTTCATCTGCGTCGTCCATCGTGCACGAGACTGAGAAGTAACTGAGATTATAAGTGAGTAGTAAGATATGACTCTTTCCTTTATTTCAAATAATAGTTCTTTCCTTTATTTCAAATTTGTAAGTAATGTAATGTTACAAACGTTTGGGCGTTTGGTGAATTTGCACTCATGAAATGTAACTTTTTTTCTTTAAATCGTCATGGTTCACATCTATTCTTTCTTGTATGCAGAAACCCCTTAGCCCACAAGGCGTTACGCACATGTACACATTCTTGAGTAAAGCTTAGTTCACTCAAAAGATACAAGTATTTACATGGATCAAACATGTCTTTCCGAGCAAACTCTTGCTTCTGTTGACTTAGCAGAATATGACTTTCCTTTCTTCCGTTGCTCTCACGTGCTTTGCTATTGAAACAACAGTCTGCTTTAACTAGGTTAGAGGTTAGAGCGGTAAATTGTATCGCTGTTCCGTGGATATTTACTGTCAAAACAAGTATTTGCGCAAAAGCCTCTGTCGTATTGCATAATTATACATGGAATTCCCTCCTTCCTTCCTTCCTTCCTTCCTTCCGATGTTCTTCCGATGTTCCGATGTACATTGAAACACCGACTTTCCGGCAGTTAAACTCACCAGCTTGTTCGTCGAATATTGACTGCATTTAGAAACTAGAGTTCCACGAACACATACCTTTGCCAAATAAACCAGGTTTGTAATGTAGAATGATGTCTGTAGACAAATGCGTTACTCATTTCATTTTCTTCATAATTATATGCTTGGAGTTGGTTCATAAAATTTCGGCATTGATTATGCAAATTAGATCCCAAGTTACAAGTAATTGATATCAAATTGTGTCAAGCATAACTTAAGCTATCAGCATACCAAAAATCATGATGATCCTTTGATCCATTCTTGACTTATTCTCTTTCAAAGTCTTTAGATACACCTCTTACTCTCTTCCCTCTTTCTCAGTTACATATGTGACAACTTTCATGAAAGTACTATAATGGAATGCAGTGGATTTATAAACTTTTCCTCATCAATTATGCAAATTAGCTGTTAATTTGCATAATAAGTAAATTAACAGCTAATTCGCATAATAAGTATCACATTATATAAGTCTTCACTTAGGCTATCTACATGCCAAAAATCATGACGATCCGTCAACACGTTCATATTTTCTCATTAATTATGCAAATGAGATCATCATTTGCATGATAAATATGTATTGACATTTCTCTCTTTCTCAGCTACATATGTGACAAGTTTTAAAGTCCTATCATGGAACGTAGTGAATTTATAAAATATCCTCATTAATTATGCAAATTAGTTGTTGATTTGTATAATTGGTATCTCATTATGTTTGTCTTCACTAACGCTACCTGCATACCAAAAAACATGATGATCCGTCAACATCTTCATATTTTCTCATTAATTATGCAAATGAGATCATCATTTGCATGATAAATATGTATTGACATACTTTCTTTCTCAGCTACATATGTGACAAGTTTGAAAGTCCTATCATGGAATGCAGTGGATTTATAAATTTTCCTCATTAATTATGCAAATTAGCTGTTGATTTGCATAATTAGTATACCATTATGTAAGTCATCACTCATTCTATCTACATACCAAAAATAATGACGATCTGTCAACACGTTGTAGAGTTATTCTCGTCCAAAGTTTGAAAGGAAACCGGCGCCTGCAGTTCCAAAAAAGCCGCTAGGGGGCTCAAACTCACAGCACTTACTCTCTGCCTTGAGGGCTATCTACCACTCAAAAATCATGATCACAGCATGTCCAGAACAGGAGATATCAAAAATTGAGGTTCTGCTGCAGTACCTTAGCAAGCCGCTAGGGGGCCCATTATCGAACTTGACCTTCGTTTTCCCGACCCCTACCCACCTACCAAATATCATCGGGATCCATCCAAGGCTTCTCGAGTTATGCTGTTAACAGACAGACACACAGACACACAGACTCACAAGCCCAAAACATAACCTTAGCCATTCTGGCAAAGGTAATCATAACATTCAGACATGATGTGAACCATAGGAAACTCATTAGGATCAATATTCGATAGTTGTTAAGGACCTGGCCAACAAACCACGTGGCACAGGCAACCACATCCAGCCACAAGCCACGTTAAAACAGTCCCGTACAAGTGAACATAGCAAAGACCCTCTTGTTTGCAGAAACCACCACCAGTCACCAACCAATTTTTCCTCAGTCCATTGAGCGGTTGTTGAGACCAGATAAGTGCAGTCTGTGCTTGTACAAAACGTGCTCATAACATTAATAACCACATTTTAATAACTTTTTAGTCTGTGACCAGAACCTCTTTACGCGTTCGCAGCTGTATCTATATGTTCCCATTGTCTGAATTCTATGTCGTTTGGCAGGTCCTCTGTACTGAGGTTGACGATGATGCACGTGATTTTTTTTGCGGCAGGTGGTTTTATTATGGATGTTATAAAAATAGCACCCCTACAATTTGTTCGTCTTGCGGTGTTTTGGTCCAGATCCTCTGCATGTGGGTCATGATGTAATCGGATATTGTCAAGCAGATGCGTGGTTTTATCTGATCGTCAAAGTTATTCGCGTTCGCACCTGTAACTGCATGTTCCCGTTGTCGCATACGTACGTTAATTGGCAGGTCTTCTGCACTGAGGTTTACGATGATGTACGTTGTTTTTTTTCCGTCGCTGCTGGTTTTATTATGGATGTATAAAAATATCACCCCTACAATTTCTTCGTCTTGTGGTGTTTTGGTCCAGGGCCGCTTTGTTTGAGCCTTGCCATAATAAAATATAGCAAGCAGATGCGTGGTTTTATCTGATCGTCAAAGTTATTCGCGTTCGCATCTGTATTTGCATGTTCCCGTTGTCGCATACGCAGGGGTGCCTAAGCATTTGCACGAACCCTATGAAATTCGTACGAATATTATGTGATACACACGAATCACTATGCGAAAACGCACGAATATTATGAAATTCGCACGAATCACTATGCGAAATCGTACGAATTTTATGAAATTCGCACGAATCACTATGTGACACACACGAGCCTTATGTGATTTGCACGATCCTTATGCAAAAACGGCGGCCGTGTTGGAGGCATGATTTTGTGCGTGGAGACCCGAGATATAGATATTGCAAGGCATGGAATGGACATTGACCGTCGCAAAGATGTATCTGATAGCCTGTGAGCTACTGTTTAGCTTCAATTCGGCGTGTTACATCGTATTTTCAGTCACCGAAGCGGCGAAGCCGCCATCTTGAAAATCCCGCTCCGTTTGTCACGTGACCCCGCCAGTGGTTGCGCAATTTCGCATAAGGATCGTGCAAATCACATAAGGCTCGTGTGTGTCACATAGTGATTCGTGCGAATTTCATAATATTCGTACGATTTCGCATAGTGATTCGTGCGAATTTCATAATATTCGTGCGTTTTCGCATAGTGATTCGTGTGTATCACATAATATTCGTACGAATTTCATAGGGTTCGTGCAAATGCTTAGGCACCCCTGATACGTACGTTGTTTGGCAGGTCCTCTGCACTGAGGTTGACGATGATGCACGTTTTTTTTCTTTTTCGCGGCAGCTGGTTTTACTATGGATGTATAAAAATATCGCCCCTACAATTTGTTCGTCTTACGGTGTTTTGGTCCAGGGCCGCTTTGACAGTTGTTCACCTTTCTCGAAATATGTTGGATTATGATTTTATGATTTATCTCATCTGAGCTGGTAAAATACTGGTTAACTTTGTCCAATCACATGAACGATAGACTCCGCTAAAGCCAATCAAATCCAAGTTCTCCCCAATGTCAGCGAAACAGCTGCATTTTCCTTTTTGGTCACTAGGGGTCGCTGTGACACCGTGAGCAATTCGAATGAGACCTTGATGGGGAAACGGCTTCTATGAGTCATTTTATGGTTTTAGACCCCCGGAACTCTGTTGGCAAAGTTGGTGACTAGCGAGGTATCTACTCTATGCTAGCCCTGATTTGCTCCTCTGCCGAATTCGTAGCTGGATTTGGGTCAATATTGTCATGGGTATGGCAGTGGCGGAGGGGGAACCATGTTAGATAACCGTGTTGACTGTTGCAAGGTTTTCTTACTTACTTCTATGGTCGCCATGGCTACATGTATAAAGTGTTTCCTGCATTCATTCATTGTCCACATATAGCAAATATACCTGTCCTTGGTGCTGAACACCATCCACATCATTCAGTGTGCGCTTATAATTTCAGTTTTGATGGGTTATTTTCCCTGGTTTCAGCTTGAGTATGGGTGTAACAAGTTTGTGACATTTTCCCCATTATCAGCTGGAGGGTACAAAAATGTCTAATTTTGTATAGCTACTCACATAATGTACCTAAGTCACCCAGTCCTAATGCATATCTCCGGCCCCACTCCAGTCCAGCAGATAGAACCAGTAGGCAGTCATGTGATAGCCTTCCCGTGAGTCCATGGTGAAGCAGCCCGGGAGGGGAGAGTCCATCATGGGGTCGGTGTTGGGGCGTGGGGACACGTACGTCCCGTTCCACGGGATCTGACAGGTCGGCGGGGAGGCGTCCAGGACCACGGAGGAATGGAACGTCAAATCCACGGACTATGAAAAAAATGCATCCATGATTATCATGTGAATGTTCATCTGAGTTGGGAAAATACATATAGAAGTGATGAACTATTCTCCAACTAAAAATAACTGCACCCAAAGGAATTTTCGAGTGACTCCCTCAGTCTTCTCTGGGACAGGTGGCGATATCGACTTCCGACATTTGACCCATTGCTGACGTCACATGTACAGAAAGTCATGTGTCCACAACGATTGGGTCAGACAACTGAGGATGACCGTGCGAAAAGTCCGATTTTTTTCTTTGCTGGAGAGCAGTTTATCTCTATATAATGTAACCATAATACGTATCAATTCAGAAACCTTAAAGCCAGGGCATTTAACATTTTCTGTACCTGATTTTTCGTTATTTTCTCAACATTTAAGGTTTACGCGCGGTTCCTAGCTGAATACCATATCCTTTTTTAATTCTATATAATATTATGCCTTACTCTCACACTCCTTTCACTCAATAAGTTACTCCCTCACCATCTTATTTGGCCCCTGGCCGGGAGCGACAGTGAAGACCAGCGGCCCGTGGTCACATGACCCAACCATTATCTGCTCCGTTTCGTTGTACTTCTTGTCAGGGATCAACCTGCTTGTAGCTATGGTAGCAATGCACCTGGCAGCGAGTAGAAGACATTGATAGATAATCGTAACATACAGCTGATACAGGGAGTAACTGTCGTGTATCTTTGTATGTGATTGAAAATGTAATGCGTTTTGTCACAATTATTAAATGGCCTTGCTAAGTAAAGGTAGACTTACAATGTTCAATAACCTAAAGTCGTGGATTATTTGCCTACAAGGTCAAAAATACTTTGGTCAAACTTTAGTACAATCTGTGACGGCGAAGGGCAAGGCAAGGGTAATGGCGATAAACTTCAGCTGCAGTTCTCTTAGTATGCAAGTATAGGCGACATTACATGCATTTTAGTGCTGAGAAATTACAATCGCAATGTTGAATCATAGGAGACATCTACTGTCGGGAATCGTGGGTGTTTCTCTTAACCCCAATGCTCAGGGCCACCTGCACCTACTCTTTTATAAACCTTATGCTAAGCTCCTTACCCATCTGTGTCCCACGTGTCATTCACTGTGACAATGAACCTGACCCAACTGACTTTCTCTGGCGAAAATTCGGTGTCGTCACCGAACACCAACAGGTGTGAAGCCGTCAGAAACAGCAACACCGGCACAAGGCCCGACAACCACGCCATCTTGTTTTCTTGCACTTTGACGGAAAACACAGACAGACGCACTTTGTACAGTGTGTAATCAATATATCAAACTTTATAATTCATATGTTAAATGTATTGCCGAGAAGCTCAATGTTGAAATTACGTGATGTGTAGTATACCAAAAAGATGTATCATTGTATAATTATGCTTCCAAATTAGCTATCACACTAGGGATCTTTCATCATCTAGGGATCTTTGTCAGCCCCATCAGCTTGACTACCTAGCTTGGGATGTTTTGGTCCAATCCAGCAACCCGGCATTACAAACGATAATAGAAGTGGACTTTGGTATCAAACATTAAGAGCACGTGATCCGATTTTGATTTCAGTTTACCAACGAATCACTAGGGGTCGCCTTACTTCGGGTGACAAAGCACGGGATGTCTTGTATATGATCGTACAAAAAAAAAACGTTTGCGTTTAGATACCACTTTATTATTTCTTTAGAAGCATAAGCCGAGAACTAATCTGATGTTGACGTTTTTCTGTGACGGCAGATCGGTTTAGAACAATGCATACACCAATGCATCAATGCTTTCCTACTTTGTCCCGACAGGAGGACACCTTGCGGATCATCTGGTCATTCAACGATGTTGACCCCGTGGCTCTGGACGGGCCTGACGGACCGCAGTACCACAGCAGTAACCGCGGGAGTAAGAGCGTCATCCTGCTGCAGAAATCCCCGCCAAACCTCGATCTACAGGACGGAAATGTCATCACCTTTGACATGACGAACCCAAACGTTAGTCCTTGTCCCACTATATCAAATACTGTCGTTAGCGTATGGTCGCAATTGAATGAAATCAGACGAAGGGAAACAATGACACCATGAAAATGAAAATATTTTGTGGCAGTTATCACTAGCTTATCGAACGACAGAATGAAAGACATTAACTTTATTTTATGTCCATTACCATTTCCACATAGCAATTGCTGCAAGTGACGTTTGCTCATGCTGTTGTTGTTACTCCTACAGATGTACAAAATGTATTTCAATATAACTGTTTCCTCTTCAGGTGAAAGTTCCATCCAGGGACACAACTTACTGGTGTACATCCTTCCAGCTGCCGGTACTGGACAAAAAACACCATCTAGTCAAGGTAAGACTTGTAACGACAGTCTGCTTAAAACAATTCTTACTGCTTCTACATCACCTTTAGGGTCACTCTGCAGACGAGTGGAACATCATTAGTGTAGGGGTTACCAGATGGCAGTCACTTGCATTTTATACTATGCGCCAGTGTGCAGTGCAGTGTCATCATAGATCTTAGCCATCATTACGATGGAGTGGCATAACTGACTGCCCCTTCTAATTGCATTGCACCAGAATAGCTATCACTTAGGCCCGCTTTACATGCATTTTTAAAAGCACCCGAAAAAACACTTTCAAAAACACCCCCAGAAAGAGAAGATTCGAACTCTAGTCGGAAACGCGTCTCTGGAAGTGCTTTAGAAAACCCATTGGGAGTGTTTTTCAATCGCACGTAAATTGGTATTCACTTCATGAAGACTGGTAACGTTGCGGCGCTACTTGTTCCTCGCTCAACATGTCATGTTCTTTAATTTTGCCCATCCTTTTGAAATCTTAAACTAAACTCTGTATTTTGTTGGGTACGTGATCAGGTTGAACCACTGGTCCAGCCCGGTAACGAGGGCGTGGTGCACCACATCTTGATCTACCAGTGCTCCCCGGGGTCCAACCCTCCCAGCGGCAACCAGGAGTGTTCCAACATGCCGTGGGGGAACTGCAGGGCCATCATGGCGGCCTGGGCTGTTGGAGGAACGGTAAGAGTAACCAGGGCATTCCTCGCGCTTTCCATACTGTCCTTAGGCCATGTTGACTTCACTATATGGATGACGTCCGCGCATGCATCAATTTTCAGCCGTTTGAAAGAACGTAAGATTTAAAAACATACTGTAAGTCCTACAAAGCAGCTGTAAAATGTGCGAATATATATTCTGCATGTGTAAATATATATATATATATATATATATATATATATATATATATATACAGTAAAACATATGCAGTAAAACATATACTAGTGTCATACAATTCTAGTGGCAATTCCAAGGTCAAAAATGAAGAATATATCTGTACTCTGTGTATAGTCGAAGGGCCAAGCATCGAATATTCGGTTCTACTTCCGGGGTTTTCTAAAACGGCTCAGATCATATAGAACGCGTTATTCTCTGAAGACACGACGCACGTCGGGGCACAGCTTGAGGCCGTTGCATGGATGTAAACAACTGTCTGTGGTGCAACAAAGAGACCTTAGACTTGTATAATGTTTATACTTTTTCATATCTACAGGATTTTTCCAGCACAACTATGTACACATTTTGCGCGTTACAAAATGACATCTGGCACTATGGCTTTTGAAACTTTAGCAATTTTTGTCCAGTCTACTTGTGCTTGTCTGTTTTAAAATTCACCTAGATCCGATTATCTAATGCCACAGTGTAATAGTCCATTTCATTGCCTTTACAATGATACCAAAGTTCCCTGGTTAATTTCAGGAGCAACGAGTTTACACCAGAAAACCTGCGACAACACGTTGGGCGACCTCGTTCCACGGTAGAACGTACGGGGCGCAGCGTCTTCAACAGAGTGAAGATTTTTATATGCCAGTACTATGCTAGTAACCAATAGCGTCGACAATAAATTATACATCAAATGAAAGCTAAGGTTTCCGTGAGCCAACACAGAAATTTCAAGAGGGATAGAGAACTCATCATGACTGTAACGCCGTTACAAAGATGACTGTCAAGTTCTACAGCTATACGATGAGATACTGCGCTCCGCGGTAGAATGCACGAGGAGCAGCGTACTTTATAACGGAGTGAAAATCTTCTATTTGGGTGCTGCGCTATCAACCAATCAAGTCGACAAAAAGCTATACATCAAATGAAAGGAAAGGTTTCTAGAAATCATTACACACATTTTCAAGAATTTTCATGAACTCTACGTGCTTACAACACCGTGACAAATTTGACCGTCTAGTTCCGTGATTGTATGCAGAGCGACCGCGTTCCGAGTTAGAACACGCTAGGTGCCGCGTCTGTATAACGAGGTGACAATTTTCAGCGTTGTACCATTCTGCAACAAACCATTTAAAGAGACATATAGATGTATATCAAGTGAAAGCTAAGTTTTTGGAGAATCATCATATCAACTTTAAGACGGATGGAGAATTTTAGGAGCTTACGATCCCGTGACAAAGATTAACATAAGTCCCGTGCTTTCTACTGGGCCGACGCGTTCCAATTGTGTTCGGAACGCGCGCGGCGTGGCGTCTTGATTTCAACAGAGTGGCCATTTTCTATTTGGGTGCTGCGCTATCAACCACTCCAGTCGACGATAAGCTATATATCAAATGAAAGGTAATGTCTCTGAAAATCAGCACACCGATTTTCAAGAATTTTCATCAACGTTTTATGCTTGCTAAAAGCCAACAAACTTCCCGTAAAGTGTGCGATGTTCATGGAACGATTTTTCAAAGTGAAACTCAACAAACACCAATGATTTGACCATGATGAGACGCGCTGAATCCTGCGCTTTCAGCATGCCAAATTTCATGGACCTGTAGCTAACCAACTTTATGCTATGAGTACTTAAGTAAAGGCTAGTTTCACGGGAGAGGCGCGTGGTGACGTTTTCGCTGTTTTGTAAAATAAGCGTGTTCTAGAGCATTGGCCCTTCGACTATTTATGCCTTTGTTGAACCTTCCTGGCCAATTAGATTCCATGATGAAGGCAAGTTATTTTTGTTCGCACGCTCGCACCATTTTGGGGGTTCCAGGAAGATATCATCCATATAATCACATTTAATAAGGTAACCTTACTGCCATTGAAGGCCATTGACCTTTTACTTGTACCCACCTTCTTTGCTATCCATATAACATTCCTCTGACCAAGAAGCAGAAGCAATGCAGGGCCTTCCATAATTCACATTGCTATTGTACTATATAAGGATGTTTTTTGGTTGTTGATGTCCAGGGCTACACCTATCCTGACCATGTCGGGTTCTCCATGGGTACGGTCGATGATGCGAGCTACGTCGTCATGCAGACCCACTACGACAATCCCCAACGTCTGAACGGTAGGTCACACATGGTATCAGTAAAGTCATCAAATGATTTGCAGTCATAGACTGATAGAGAGTGCAAGAATCCAGTGCAAATTGCTTCGTATTTTGCCCCAAACTTGTATGACATGGTGACTTCTTCTGTAGATGTTTACGACAATTCCGGATTAAGGTTCTACTACACGCCCGATGTGCGGCAGTACGACGCTGGGATTTTGGAAGTTGGGATCCAGGTGAACCAAGACCACGCCATCCCGCCCCAGGCAGACACCTACGACAGCGCCGCCTACTGTTACAAGGAGTGCCTTGACCCGGTACGTCCTTGATACTTTATGTCCTGATTCTTTCCGTCAAACTTTGGTATATGTGTGTGTGTGCGCGCGAGCGTGTGTGTGTGTGTGTGTACGTAGTGCGTGTGTGTGTGTGTGCGTCCGTGTGTGTATGTGTATGCGTATGCGCGCGTGCGTGCGAGTTTGTGTATGTGTGTGTGAGGGTTGGGTGGGTTGGTGCTTGCCTGTGGTCTGCATCTCCATCTCTTGAAAGAATAGAACCTCCTTAGCCTGGAGTATATATATGGTTACAATAACAATAGCTGCCTGTGACTAAACAATCCCTCTGCCCCCCTCAGTTCCTACAGCAGTTGGGAGAACCCATCCACGTGTTCGCCTCCATGCTGCACGCTCACCAGGTGGGAGTCGGGGTCCGGACCAAGTTGGTGAGGAACGGAGTCATGGAGACTTACATCGGCCGTGACGACAACTACGACTTCAACCTGCAGGAAACCCGCTTCCTGTACCCGGAGGTCACCATCAAGGAGGTGAATATCTTTCCTGAGCAGCTGGTTGATCTTTAAAAAAGGAGCCATCATATATATGTGTGTTC
Source organism: Branchiostoma floridae (assembly GCF_000003815.2). NCBI lineage: Eukaryota > Metazoa > Chordata > Leptocardii > Amphioxiformes > Branchiostomatidae > Branchiostoma > Branchiostoma floridae. The sequence goes on from NC_049983.1 coordinate 11,405,961, forward strand.
TACACGAATGATTATGTTAATACACCGTTCGATTTGAGTATGTCGCCGCTATATTTACATCACCCTTGCCAAAGGTTCTTAGACTTGGTACCATCCGATTTCTACCGAGACTCCTTAATTTTGTTAGGTAGCGAGTGTAAGGAGCCCCTATAGAAATCGGAAGGTACCCAGGCTAAACGGTTCTCCGATACAACACTCAACATTATCATGTCTTATGTTCCTTCTTCTTTTCCAAACCTGTCATATTTCCATTTCCTTCAGGGAGACGAGCTCATCACGGAATGCAGCTATCGCACAACCGCCCAGAACATCTTTACTTTCGTAAGTTAAATATGATGCTAACATCAAGAAATTTGCACCTTGTAAACACATTCTATTGTGCTGAGCTGAACTCGCGTCCTAAAATTCCTTGAAACTGATGAGTTCCAGGACGCGGGTTCAGAGGTAATCATACATTCACTAAATTCTGTTACCATGCACAGTATCTCATTGGCTGCGTTCTAATTGGATCTGTGTTACCCTTGACTTTACATACAAGTATGACTAAAAGACACAACAAAACATACAAAGCGTGAAAAGATCATTGTCTGTCAAATCGCTCGGCCACAGCGAGGACTTCAACGTGCTGCAGCTTTAGTGTCAATGAGATACCCGTGCGAGCAACACGACATGATATGGCGATGTAGCACTTTGGATATCCGTACGATTCTATATATTATCGATAAGGTCGTGCATTTTAGACCTGAACGGGTACATTTTCCTTACGAAGGGAGGAGAGGCCTCGTCGGAGGAGATGTGTCAGAACTACCTGCAGTACTACCCACGGTTCAAACTGGAGCACTGCGACAGTCTGCCCTACATCCTGCATGGTGTGGAATTCTTCGGCATTACCCAGCTCGATAAGTGAGTACATAGAGCAGTCATGATGTGCTTTTCTTGGGCTTTCAATGACCAGTTCAGGCCGCCTTTCTACTATGGCGATCGTCGAGCAAAGGTACAACGAGCAAAAGTTGGATTTGTGTAAGGCCACACTGACTTTCATGGATGACATCCGCGCGCGCATTGATTTTTGTCTGGTCTCAAAAAAAAAAAAAAAAAAAAAAACTGTGGCCACATGTCAGTCCATATCGTCAATCAGAATTTGATGCTTACTGAAGGACCTGCTCTCCATGGTAGGGGCACATGTTCAGGGCATGGGGTTTAAACAAGAATGGCAATTTAAACACAAATGAAATTGCGACGCTATGTGATCCGGGGGTGTATCACACAAACATGTTCTTGCAGGCTGCATAGAAGGAAGATGATAAAGTTTATGTGGTCTTGTGTTCATATGGTGCAGATGATCTGTCTAAACTTGCTTCTAAAATTTGTGTCACACAGTCGAAATCACGTGGTAAAACCAGACAGCATGGCCGGTATGAACATCGGTACCGTCATGAACCAGCACTCTTGGAGCTTGGAGGAAGCAGAGAGGTTCGAGCAGCACGTGCGCAGTGGGCCCAACGTGGTGAGGTGTAAGGGGAGTCGAGGGTTCAACAATCTGGTACGTATTCAGAACACAGTCCACTGCAATGACGTTGTCATCAGCTTGTATTGTGTTGTGTAGTGGTTTTGCGTTTTTTTCCTCAATTAGCAACATGTGCATGAAGTGTTCCTTCGAATACTCGTACATTTTGTCGCCAAAAACCATAAAACATATCCGTATCCAAGCTATTTCTACCGTCTAACGTTAACGTTACCACGCGATTGTTTCGTGGTCAGGTTTGGCATCGTTAGTTCAGCACGGACAGCTTTTCTTTAGATATAAGAAGAACAATAACTATTACATGCAAAAATGAGCTTTGTCACATGCTAACTGCTTAAAGAACCATGAAACTACTGTTTATAATGAATGAATGAAGACCGTTACTGTACATATACACCCATGCACTGGGTTAAGTAGTACAGATCGCAAACTCGCAATAAAATTGTAGATTGGCAGGTACATGAAATATTACCAATGTCAACCAACACAAGAATTATATTCTACTAATTGAGTTCAACTTCTTTAAGTAGTACATGACAAGGCATGCCTGAATATCAGAAATCCAAATACAGTACCAGTCGTTCATCATGTAGACGCAGTACATAGTTTTTGTTTGAGTAGACATCTTTAAAAAATGGTTGTAGAAGTTGCCTCATATACAAATGTTGATAATTAATGTTACTATGACTATCATCATTATCTCTAGGCTGGCATCAATGGACAGATCTGGGACCCTCTCCCCGAGCCGACTGTCCTGGTGTCCAACTCTACCGTGTCATGCTGAGGTTTTCGACATCCGCAAAATCATGCAGAAACACGCTGAAGTTCACACAGCTATGCACGAATAAAGTACTTACAATTTGTGGACATCCAATACTTTTTTCCGTTCTTTTAAAATCTGTGTAGGTTTGCGTTTCTTGCCAGGTATCCATGCGCGCTATATACTAGTACTCTGGCTACAAATCGCTTCTTGTGGATCGAATCAGAAAGGGATGCATTGATAACTGGCTATTGTAGTTCTGGGGAAGAATCGAATATTTGACATGACCGAGAACATCATTAACCGGTTTTGTAGATGAAATAACCTCATTTTTTTTTACCAAGCTGTAAGATGGTCTTGTTCACAATGGTGAATAGAACTAAGCATGTGGCTACTTTTGCTATGATGATGGGCTCGCCTCCTCGGGTGCAGTTTGCAGTGGTTCCAACAGGTGGCGTTGTAGAACACGCAACGACACTTTTACAATGAAAAGCCAACACCTGATCGACTACAGTCCAAGATGAAGTAGCAAGGGAGGTAGGGATGAAATAAAAGACGTGAAGAGAAACGAAAGGCTACAAACCGATGATGACCAAATCAACCACAGGATTCACAATTACAAGTGCACCTCACTTGATTTACTTGGATTTGGATTGTAACAATACAGTGTAAAATGTAACTGAATCATAGAGCGATTTATTGAATCCCGCAACGCACATAAAGTATAACAGAGTATGTTACAAATACATTCGAACCAAAAATGGCAATAGATACACTTCCACACAATCTAAAAATCAGCACAATAGATACTTGTTGATACAATAGATGAAATAGCTATATATAGGATATGCTAACAGTCAGTCCATCCCGTAATAGTTGCATCATCTATTGCTATCCTATAGTACCATCTGGTATTTGCGGGAAATACTAAGTAATTCATTTCCCGTCATACTTCCGACCTAAGTTGGTGTCGGTGCGCACTGCTTAATGATCAAACGCTGGGGTTTATTTATGCCACAGCGTCAAACTGGTTCTTAGAAATCCAATATATTCATCAGATTCAAGGTAACCAAATTAGAGTGGGTAGGCTTCATAACTTGTAAAAGCCGACCCGCGTCGACCGCCTGGTTCATACAGAAATGTCGTGCACTTAATTTTCGTCCACCGCTAAGTCAATAGATAGCGTGATACGCCCATAGTTGATGATAGGTGTCCTCGCGGTGTGACCTGAGGCAAATCAACACGCCACACGGAATGCCCTTGAGCCCAATCACGGCCAATTTAGACGATGTCAATGACAACAAGTATAGAGTAGCTAGAAGTTACAGCAATTTTGACACTGGAATATAAATAGCCGATCAGGGAATAGATTTACACCCGTGTCCTGAAATCACCTCTGTTTCCAATGTTTTGGCAAGAGCCGGCAAATTTTGTTTGCATATCAAGAGAAGACATACATCAGCAAAGGGTTCAAAGAAAACTTCCAAAACAAGTTCGCGTGACAAAAAATGTATTGAAATCCAGAAGAGTGATATGATAATAATAGCAATAGTAGTGATAATGATATACAACAATGTTGCGTTTTGTATCGTCTTGGCAACATCATAAATCCTTTCTGTAAATGACGCATCTCGTACATGTACCATTGAACATGATTTGTATTGTATCATTTTACTGTTATTAAGTAACAATCGTTTTCACGAGATAAGCCCACCCACAAGGGAGCTGTTTATCAAGCTACTATTAACACACGGTATTTTTAAGACATGGATTATAGTATGCCACTGTACCTGAATCAATTCAAGCTCATATTACCTCCTTGATCAATCTAGACACTAAAACAGGGTTATAATTTCTTCCGAATTAATATTGCCCAATTCATTCGCGGGTGTGATGTTCATTTACGAAGCTACGAAAATAACCGTAACAGGATGTACCGACAGAGAACATAACTTACCTCATTTATCTGAGGTTCTATATTTTGCATCCCCTAAGGATAGGGATGTGTTGCAATCTGATTTACTCAATGTACGTCATTTGGTTTGAAGTGGAAAGCTGGGTTGTTGATAATGATGCATTGGCTTATGCCATGCGACGTGACACGTGCTGTTTTGCGGAACCTGAAGTGAAACATGAGGCATTGAGATGTAGGGTTGCTGTGTTGGCCTGACTGAGAGTGAATTCTGGGTACCCCATCAACCACAATAGCAATCTCTTATTACTAGCTATATAGTGCGTGCGGCCCAGAAGTCAGAAGGGTGCTATTGAACTAGTAATAGTGTACGTAGCACTAGAGGCTAGGATGGAGAGTGTATCCTCTCACGTCGAACATTTGCACCTGTACTAGTTGCATCCTCTATAACTAAGACGATGTTATCCGTGGTTCGCTCTTATTAGGGATATGGAACTTGACTTGCCCTGGTACATGAGCCAACCCTTCATCTCAGTCACGACCAGTGAAACTTAAAGATGACTCATTTTGACTTTCCCGCGCCTTTAAGAGGGCAGGAGACCGATGGGCGTGGTCTATCATCACGTGACAGCGCGGCAGTGTGGAGACCGCTGTGTTGACTGGTGCTGCATGTTGTCGGTGCCGCCGAGCTGTTGTCTACTCTCCCCGGTCAGAAAGTCTACAACTCGCGTGGAGAAATGGTAGCGAAGGTCGCACACAGTCTGTTGATCATTGATTCCATGCGCTAGCCGCTCGCCGCGGTGTTTTTGAGTAAGAGATCCAGCTACGCCCTTAGCAAGCTCCTTACGTTGAAGGGGCCGAGCCGCGCACCAGTTGCCTTCGGTGGAAAGAGCAGTTTGACCCGAAGACCTCCCAACAGCAAACATGCCTCTCTTCGGGAAGAAGAAGTTCGATGAACGCTCCAGCGAGATGACGAGAAGGTTCATGTTTAAGGAGACACTTGGAACGTGAGTTCAGCAACATTTTTGTTGCCTTGTCTTGACCCTGTGTCGGCATAAAAACTTTCATACCTGAGGAGTAACGTAATATACCTTGCGATGGCTTCTACTCGAGTTGGCGGCGCGGTCGCAATGAGAAACTGGGTCTCCTGTTACTATAACCTCGTGATCAGAAAAACCTCAGCTGCCCAATGTTGAGTATTTCGCTTATGATAACAAAAATGAGTCCGGTTTGGGTATATACAATAGACAGGTCATTTGTAGAAAATAGTTTTCCTTGACAGGTGATGTGGGTGGGTGGGGGGTGTATTACAACAACAGAAGATATTTGCCATCTAAAAACAAAGTGGCGTGTCCAGACAATTCCGTAGCCTTGTTTGTAGAAGTAGGCAAGGATCGCCGAGAAAGGAAAGTGTTCCAAAGTATACAGCGTGCACGGTAAAATTCCTTGTAATTCTATCTGTCTGTTTTCAATGTTTTGACTCCCTGTGGTTTTGGTGCTTTTCCAGGGGAGCCTTCTCGGAGGTACTGCTCGCCGAAGACCGAGAGACTCACGCCATGGTCGCGGTGAAATGCATCGACAAGAAAGCCTTAAAGGGCAAGGAAGAGACCTTAGAGAACGAAATACAAATCTTGAGAAGGTAGGACGGATCAGTATCAATTACTGTCTAATGTTGCAGAATGGAATTTTTCCTCCCCCTAACAAGTGGTTGTGATTATTTTGTAATCATCTGGAAAGACCTGGTTCTCCCCACACTTCAAATTTCTGATCCTCCCCCACACTAATCTCTGTCAGATGGTGGGGTGAAAAATCAATGTGACCGACATATGAAGAAGTGGGCTCAAAATAGAAAGCCTGACAAAGACGCCTTAATCACGTCAAAAACAGCTGTATCCAAACCTCTGCTTGGTGAGCAGGATGTGACCACTTTTTGGCGTTCCCTTGATACAACACCGATCCCCTTGGAGAGCTTGACACCTGTAAGAGTGAAGCAAGTAACAGCGCTGCTTGCTTGACTTTTACCACCATTGTTTTTAATCATCAATTTAGCAATTTTGTAATTGAAATGATTTTGTTTTATGTCATAGCATGCACATGTTTTTAAATAAATGAATGAAAATGCACATCAGCATTTGTGACTCGGAGAGAAAGAAAGAGAAGACATGTTGATAATACACTGTACTACCATTTTTAATGCATCAGCTGATATAATCATCCACACGAGAAAGGAAAGCCATATGTATATTGACGCAAGTCACACATCATACCATCCCTGCATAACAAACACTCCCCTCTCCTCTCTCTCTCTAACACCATAACTGTTATCAAAACAGATACAGGGAAAGATTCACCTAGATTTCTACTGCTCTCTTGGGACCAGGTGACTAAATAATGCACGACAAACGGGTGAACCCAACCTCACTAGTATCTATCAGCAACTGTTATCTCTCAAGTCATCAGGAATTGCCCTGCAACAATTAAGTGCCACCGTCAATTGCTTTCAGTAAATACATCTTCTTTATTTCCAGGGTGAAGCATCCAAATATCGTCCATTTGCACGAGATTATCGACAGCAAGTCCCATCTGTACTTGGTAATGGAGCTGTAAGTATTGTGTTTCTTTGATCCTTCTGTGGTAGGTCTAGGTGTGTGGCTGACCTTTGACCACTGTGTGGCCTTTGACCTCTATACACACCTGGTGATGAATGGTATCAAACATTGCATTGAAATCAGGTCACAGATATATTTTACATTACTGTGCAACTAGCCTACCCTACAGTTTTAGCATTTCTTTAATATATACAGACATTTGCAACAGCTGGTACTATCATTTCTATCATCATTGTGACTAGTGTTTTTCTAGCAGCTGGAAATGAAAACAAGCAATATGGTACCTAACAAGGCATAGCCAAAGTCCAGTCCCACAATTTACAGCCCAATTATTACCTATTTACCTGGGCACAATTGCAGTTTCATGAAGCGTGACACCACAGGTCAATTTGTAAATTAGAAAGTCCTGAGCTTTACAAAGTAGTCAGGTATGCAGTCACTGTGATAAGTGTTGATTACATGTGGGCCCCCACCTGTTCTTTATACATGGACAGTTGCGCCACATTTCAGATAATGTTAGTGCCCGCTAATTTATAGGGCGTTTGGATATAGCTGGGGCCAATAAAACACTAAATTTTATTGTTTTGTGTGCAATGAGCAAGAAGAACTAGGTTAGATGAATAAAGAAATATGAATAAATAAAAAAGACATATTCTATATTTAGTAGAGAAATTGTTTCTTGAAACTTCAATTACATAATTGTCCAAACATTTATCCCATGATTTATGGGCCATGAATGATCCTCGGCAAGCATCCGATAACTCTAGAACTTCTAATAGGCATTGATTACAAATGCTCACACATTAAAAGTTCATTCCTTACCGTGTGAATTTAGACACTTCAAATCAAAGCCCCATTTGTTACATTAGTATCACTCTAGATCAGACAGTCTAAGAATTTTGTTTGCCTCACTCTATCAAGCTTACAGGTACTTACAGGTTAAGTAGAGATTTAGAATGGCCAGGCTGAGGTGATAGGGAGGTATCAATTTCCATTCCTACCTGGGGACCCCATCTGGCCATGACCTGCCTCTGGTAATTTACCAGGTAATGCTATACCATTAGACTTGCTTGGGCAATCCTTATTACATAGGCCAGAGCCGAACTGTTAGTATTCTGGGAAACCCGTTGCGCCGAAAGCTTTGTGCTATATACAGGACTCAGGCCACGGATCCTGAGTTGAAAGCATTTCGTGATTGATGCTGTTCTGTAGAGGTACTTGCTTTGCCCTTCTAGTTCACTTTGGAGATATGGATGCTGTTTCTGTTGTAGAAAACTGGATACTGTAAATGTTGAAAATTTTTGAGCAGTGTTTTTAAGTTTGCTGTACATTAAAATTGTTTCAGTGGCAAAGATATAATACAAGGGAATTATTAATTTTCATTATGCCAGGAAATGTAACTGCAGTATTTACAGTTAAACAGCGACAGGCAAATCTGAGTTCTAATCCATTGAAAGGTTTACTGTGAGACAACTGTGCATTATGGAGCTCTATCTAGGACATGAGTGACATTTACACAGTGCTTTAAGTTAAACCCCACAAACCCCAACACAATCCAATCAAACTTCTCCCGTGTATGTAAAGCAGACTGTTTGCCTTTGTAAGTATAGGTGTTCCACTTAGATTAGGGAGGAATATCAGTTAGCATTACCAGACCTCCATCCCACTCCAAGCTAAAACAGAATTTCTTGACTGACTAATGCCAGAATAAGCCGAACTTGAGAAGAGTTAAGAAAGTATGCATTAGACAGTCAAGGATTATGCCTTACATTGTAAGAGTTGGTGTAAATGTTTTGTCTAGGTTTGTTAGAAGCCTTGGTAACTGTGTATATAACTATTGGATTTGATTTAGTATTGCTTAGAGGTCAAGGTGCTGCACTACACCCTCATAAGAAGGAGAGCATAATTTTTAAATCATTGGTTTCAGGTTGTAAATGCGTAACTGTAATTCGCACATATGTATGGAATGGGGTGTATGATTATTGCATCATTTGGCTCTTATAATTTTTATAGAATTGTACAAGTCATGGAGAGAAGCATTCTTTTTTTTGTACGTGAGAGTGCTTCAGAAAGTACTGATTTACCTGTATCAAACAGGTGAACTTTAATAGGCTCATGTTACAAAGTCACATGAATAGAAGACCACCCCTATAGGTACCTGTGATGTTTGTTAAGACACGCCCCTCTTGACTATCAATTTATCAATAATTTAATATTCAGCACTGGCTGTGCTATCTGATCAGTTCTAACATGACATTGTATGGAACAAATTTATTACTGTCTTGTGATCTAGACTTTTTTGGCAGGCTTCTTGATTAATTGAGCAGACAGCAACAATGTAGTAATTGAAATGCAGACATGAGCACTGGTTGATTTTCTGTTTGTTTGTTTGTTTATTTTGCACAAAAACAATACAAAAGTAAATAAATGTGCCGGAGGAGGGAAGAAGCATGTTGCAGAACTGAATGTGAATGTCTATGTTTAAATTTCACATTTGAAAAAAGAAAAAAATTTAATTTTCCTGCAATTGAATAGTACATTATTAGGCATCACAAGAAAGGGGGCTAGTCGGTGTTTTACTTCCACATTGATAGCATTGTTACGTTCTAAAGACTTAAATCAGCCGAATTTTTTATTGAAGTTACAAGACTTTTAACCCAGGACACCACTAAGTGTTTGATGGTGACATGGGTGACTACTCACCAATCCAATGGCCTGTTGCCAAATGGATGTCTAGCATAGCAGTGACATACATGATTTAGTTGTAGATTTAAGGCAGGGTGATTTTAGTGGTAATGTTATGAACATTGGTGAAAAGAAGGATATCTTACATTGTAAACAGAGGACAGCTACCACTTTTCCTGCACCATTGGGTTATTGGAGGTCATTGACATACATGTAAAAGTTGGTCCATTGCCTATGTATAAATTCATAATATATCATAGGTTTGTTTGCTATGGCCCCCTCTGTATCAATGTATGTATCTAAGGCTAACTTATGATGATACACATGTAATTTTATTTTTTTTATCTTAAGAGGAAATTTAAGCTTAAAAGGGGTACGGTATAATTTGTAACAAAACTTTTGTTTTAAAGACAAGAATTATCGGAAGTCTCATTATTATGATTTTAGTTGCTGCATTAATGTCCTCAGTGCAAGTCAACATTCTTGTTGTAGTCTTGACTTCCTCATACTTGCAACTACATACTTAAAGAGGTTGACTGTCACAATGGCATTTTTGCAAACAATAAAAAATTTGTTGAAGACAGTTCAAAGTCCTACCACTATGTTAGGGAGAATGCAGGCTTGTGGTAAAAGCTGACCGGGATCTGGCCTCAAACAGGTGGTGTGTTGACACAATAATGCCAACCATTCCTGAGTGTGTAGCAGAGATTCTGGGTCAAAGGTCAGCCTTGTTAACTGTGTTGATTGACGATTCCAGAAGGGACCTGTCATTCCTAATGAATGACTGGTGAGAAGACCTTTAAATTATAGATGTCTCTCTTATTAGTCTCAAGATGCTAAGTAGAATCTACAAGCAAGATCATACAATTACATCATCTTGCCTGGATAAGAATTGCTTGCAAGACTTGAAAGTGATCGTCTGTAGGTTCTTTAAGATGTTTGGATTTTCAGAAAGCTGGCTCAATCATCAATGAAAGAAAGCTTTACAGTGGTGGGGTGATTATTCACCATGTTTGCGCTAATTATCTCTTGACTTCAAACACTAGCTCCAGAAATCTGGTGGGTAATGTCATGCCCCAAATGTGTATTGGTTACAAAGTTATCTGGCACAGATAAGATTAAGTAAGGTGTATTAGATGTCTTAAAAAGATAAGGATGTCTACTAGTAGTTAGTAAAATTCCCTGAATTTTTGCCTCATATCTTGGGCAAAAACAATCTAAGGCGAAAATCTTTATCCTACAAAACGTATTACAGGTGTTAGACTTTGAGACAGTCTAGGACTAGGAGAATTGATGGAGACTTTTAAATTCAAACTTATCAGAGGTTACACCTGCTTAAGGTGGCAGTTAAGTGTGTTTGAAAGACTGAAAGGCAAATGTTGATCTATGTTAACAGGTTACTGGCTGTTACACTTTTGACCTATGGATGTACAAACACATGTGTCGAAAACTGTTCTGGCTGTTGACAGGGGTGTATCCCTGTTCCATTCACACACTGAAAGCAGGGTAACTCACATGTATTTGCTGATGTAAAGGTTGCGTACTTGTGTTTGTGGAACCAATCTAAACTATTTTCCCAGCAAATGTTTGAACAAACCCAGGGTAGAAGCTTTTTGTGTAGATTGTAGGTATAGCCTAAACATGTTTTTGAGTGTTACCAACAGTAGCAAGGTCAGTGTACCATGTATATTGAACTGCAATGTTACATATATAAACTTTGTAGTAAATAAATCTCATGGGTAAAGAAAGCATATGGCAATGCATCAAAGGCATGTGATCTGTCTTTTAAAGCACTTATATTACAATATACGTCAACAGTTACAAACTGCTATCTTTCTCACTGCCGTACCATTACTGCATTAGTAATAGTAGCCTGTCTTCAAGAACGTTTGAAAAGATAAGAATGGAAAGAAGACAAGTAAAGCTTTTGTATTGTTAGACTATTTAGAGCTGTCCTGTAAAAGATCCATTCTGATATCGTTGTCTCTACTATCATCCTAATTATCACTATCATTGTGATAATAATAGTATGTAGAAAAAGTATCTAAAAATTATTTCTTACTGTTTTTTTTTATATTTTAATTTCAGTTTGCTGAAATGATGAAATATGGCATGACAGATTTTCTGGGTTGTTAAAAAAAAATTTAATGTAATTTCTGCTTGCTACATGTTTTAGACAGATGTAGGCTTGAAAACTTGGAGCAACTCTAAGGTCTTTATGATCATGGCTGAGCTTTGTTCTATACCAGCATGTCCCGCATAATCTCCTCTGGTTACCTTTTCCTGCTTCCTTGTAATGCTAATTTACCACCTGGGACCGTCAGAGGCAGCCTGTGGCTATAGGTAAGGAGAAGACTTTCCCAGGGGCACCTGCAGCTACAAAGGTTTGGGTTCCAGAAATCACCTGCCACACATGAAAGCTGAACTGCCATTACAAAGGACAGACACTTGAAACAGGTTGGACATTAAGAACAAACAAAACATGCCACTGCAACAGTGTTCCAAGAAACAGTATAGCTTAAGGACTAACATGTACACCACGGCAGTTTCTTTTGATTGCCTTTTTTCAGTGCCTTTTAGATTTGTCTTAAAGTTTTTATCAGAAGGAAGGAAGGTCACAGTGCTAAATTTTATATTTCGGTGAAATTAATCGAAATAAGAAACTCCATGTAAGGTGTCCTCAAACATAAATTTAAGTTTTGTAGAGGTGCAACATTTCTGCGTTCTTGGGTATTTGTTTTCTAATTGATGGTAAAGTGGGATGATGGCAGCCTAATCCATGCTAATTAAGTATATATCACTGAGATGATATTTTTTTAGCAATGAGGGTGTGCATCTGATTATAATTATTGCATGAAAAATGGATTGTCTCTGTTACTAATTGTCTTATTGACAGACTGATTAGGTTGTGACATTGGGGGCAGCTCTTCATTCATTATTGATTGTCAGTAAACCTAATTCCCCTAATGTTTGTAAGGTCTGTGGGAGACAGCAGCTTCCACTCAAGTCAATAGACGTGTCAGATTCAGTTGGTTAATTCAGCCGATATGAGTTCCACATTGCCAGCAGTAATGCTCCTCATATCCCTTTTCTGGCCTCAGGTTTTGTATTGTGCTCGTTATATTTTCTTGTACGAAGTCAAGTGAAATACATAATTTTGTGTTATGTCCTGACCCATTTTCTCCTTTGTGTGATTATCATTTTTTTGCAAAATGCAACAAATTCCATCCATCCATCCATGGAGATGACGTCAAATCTTCATCTTTTTTCTGGTGAAAATATTTTGAGAATTAAAAGTGGTGGTGGGACCCCAACTGACCAATGTTAGGGACTGTATGGTACTTAGCGTGCCGGTCATGGGGGGTGGGGGTTGGGGTTGTGGGGGTGGCCTAGGAAAAAAATGTTTGACCTGGGGGGAGGGCCCAGGGAAAAATTTTAACCCGACCCTATGACGACCAACCCTACCCCCACTAAATATCCACCAGACCCTTAATATTTCTAAGCAGTCTTCCGGAATTTATCCTTAATTTGATTGTAATAATAATAATAATATCGGGTGTATTTTGCAGCCACTAGGTACCCAAAGTGTGGGTAATGAGGCTGTTTAACGTGGTCGAGGCACCTCCTCGAGCATGGGACCCCCGTTTTACGTCCCTCCTGGAAGACGATTTCGTGGAAAGCTTCGTGAGGCTACAACAATCCGGACGTCCTTGGTTAAGTACTGTCCGGACCGTGCGTTGCTTAACTACCGAAATCGAGGGATCGGGTGTACCAACGCGCCACGCGGTCGTAGCTTGCTACTTTTTAGATTGATTTTAGAATATGTGATTTATGAGTCACTGTGTCTGAAACTAAAAATGATGGCCGGAACTAAACTGTACAGCCCTGGGGGACAGCTACCTTGACCTCTGTTCATGGAGGTGAAGGACCAGTGAACATTTTGTTCTGGCCTGATTTAGGAGATAAAAGCATGGAAGGGACATTAAGGTTAACATTGCGGAAATAACATGGACTTATATATAATTGCAATGAATAATGCAGTAGAGTGAAAAAAATTATTTTCATTGCCTCGGTTGTTGATTGTGCAACATGTTCGTCTTGCATGTTTTATATTTTCTATAAACCCTAAATACATGTAACGCTAGTTCACCTTTATCCGGGGGGTGACCTTTATCCGCTATCTTTAAAAACAGCACATTTAGGTGTATTAAATCTGCAGACAGTGGTTTCAAATTTGCAATTTATTCGGTGGTTATCGCACCTGACCAGGGATTATCTCACCATATACACCTCGGGGCGGGGCATTAACCCTTTATTAAACAGTATAGGATTGCATAATGTTTACCAGGAAGCTGTTAAGAAAATAAATACAATGTATGTGTACCATGTTTATACAGACAAACAAAGCACCTGTTACAATGTTTATTTTTGGCTGAATTGCCCTGCAGCTGTACAAAAATACATAACTACCATTATCACATAATTGCATCTATTGGAAAGAGCAATTGCTAAAAATAATCCTAGCCAGTACTTGCCCCGTTTGGGTGAGGGTGTTCTATACCTAATTATTATGTGTTCCAAGGGGCTAAGTAAATAAATTTCTGACAACATTGTGTGATTGACCCAATCTTCTTGAGTTGGGCCCCATTTATGTTTCTGTACGCCTTTATTTGTTGCTGAAGAAAAGGTTAGCAGTCATTAAATGTAGATTCCTTGAAAAGAAAAATGTATCATGTCTGGAAAATTAGATCTGTAATTTTGAGTTGATTTTAGAGTCTGCCAATGTGTGTGACTCTTACAAATTTGAGAATGCCTGCCTTGACCTTCTAAAAACACTATATTTTAGAATTCGTTAGGCATACTTTCAGTTGTTCCCACCAGATTGGGTCGGCACCATACAGAGTTCGGTCTGGCATGTAGACATTATCGTAGCAGCGAGACCATTAATCATATCCTATCAAGTGTGTGAATGATGCGTTGTCCGTGATGAATCAAGAAACTGGCAATCTTACCTTAGTCTGAGTTAGTCATGATTTACGAACTTGCTGACTGGTTTCAAAATTGGTCTGCTTGTTTGTTTGTTTGTTTGTATTGTATATTGTTAACTACCTCATAACAATAAAACACTGGGTTTGCACTGAACACAACTTACAAGCTGCATATCTTGACAGTTTTATTTTATCCATACACACCAGGAAGGATGCCTACTCTTGATTGTGAGGTGGGTTCTTTCACATGCTTTTCCTAAGGGCACTAGTGTGTTATAAGTGCCTTTCACAAAGGCACAACGTTGGGGCATGTCAGCAGATTTTAAACCCAAACACCTATCTGTTTTGTTCCAAACACCTTTATCATTACACCACAGCAACCTCCAGTGATAATCTAATTATAACGTAACTGAGTCAAATTTAGAGATTCTCATAGACCATTGAAAGTTGCATACCTTTTTGATTTCCTTCTAGTTTATTGTGGAATTGGTGTAGATGACAGTTTGAGAGACTTTTTGTATTGTTCATAAAGTTTTCTAAATGTTTGCATCATTAATAATTATAATAACTACATCGCTAATAACTACAATCATAGCTACCACCATGTCATTATAGATTCTCATAAATAATATGATATAATTATGCAGTCTGCAGTTTCATAGTACTGTAAAATCACTGCTGATTGTATTTGGCAGACATGAGATTATTGCACTTACTCATGAAATTGGTTCAGATCAGCTAAATGAGGCTTTCCCAAAGGATTCCTACTGGTATTTCCTAGCAGAATCAGAACAGACTTTCTGTGGCTTTCTTTGCACGATTAGTCTGTATTGTCGGGAGCACCTGCCAGCACGATAATTACTTGGGGAACCCCCATGTTGATAGAAGTTGACTCAGAAAAATGAGGCAATCATTGTGACTCTATTTTGGGAGCATGTATTAGATTGCCTATTGTGTAAATGCTATTGAGAGGGCCAGGTCTTCCAATTGAACTCCACAGGTGGTTTTGTAGTAGATAGGTCATAACAGTTATAAACCTGCCTTTTTTTTTCTCCATACAGTTGTAGTATAGAATGTAGTCTGTCAGCCGCTCTACTTTTCGGAATAAATCAGGATAAAGCTAATAATACATCACAAAAGGCTTTTAGTCTTTGTTTACATTGTCTATTATGCCACTAACACATGGCTGAGGACGTTGAATCCAGGTTGCTTTGCCTAAAACATGTCGAATATTGGTAAAACATCCAAGAATTGTTGCCTTGACAGTTGCAGGACAAAAGACACACATTTTCAAACCTGTCCATGTGACATTATACCTTGTGGAATGTATGATTGCTGATCAGGAACAAACACAAAATGGCTGGAGAATAATGACTGTAATTAGAGCAGGTGATAATTTCCTTGAAATGCAATACTGGATTGGCACCTGTCCATATGTTACACTAGGTTTTCTAAACAGGTAGCCCTTTATGTTAAACTGTTTGCTAATAAGAGTACACCATGCATATATGCATCACACCAACATTGTATGGGGTACCTGCTGTGTTAGATATACAATGTAGCTTTGGTTGACTCAGAGGAAGAGTTGATTCATGAGACCATTCGTGACATTTGGTAGGCTATAAAACTGCATGCATAGAGTGGTCGGCATAGACAGATTTGACTGATTATGTTATGTCGATGAAGGTTAGACACCCAGTTTAAAAGATTTGTGAGGTAATCATATTTCTCAAGTAACTGACAGAACTTGGAAATTGCCAGACGTTTCAGATAGCATCTGCAGTCTTTCATCCATGGCTGTCAAAAGTCAGTGACGAAAAAGGCTGATACAGTCTGAAATGTCTGGCCATTTCCAAATCAGTTGCTTGAGTGACGGTTATGTTGGTTTTATGTAGCATTTTTTGTGGTCCACCTCTCATCAATTTTTCCAGCACATATGTAGCATTGCCAAGTGATGACATGTTTTATGAACTATGTTTTGTGTTAACTAGCTTTCAATATTGCAAGCACAAAAAAATTGTCATCCTACATTGTTTCGAGTGACAAAAAAAGAATCAAAGCATCATTTCATGCCCGGAAAGAATTAGGTGACTTTTCCTTTACAGCCTTTATATCCCTTCCTACACATTAGTGGGAAGTTGGTGTTGCCTTGGTGATCCATGTGACACTATTCAGGCATCTGCCTTCATCCCAGCAGGAGTCAGGGAAAAGTGTTTCCGTCTACGTGCCGACTGGCACAGGAAGGGTCTCAAGTTTGATGGTCTCAGTTGTTATGCCGCCAAAGATCTTCTTGGAAAGAGAATGAAGTTTGCAATATCTTGTGTAGGCTGCAACCAACTTTAAGAACCAAAAGATTCAAGTTAGCCTTGAAATGTTGAATCCTGTTTCTTTGCTTACTCTGTTCACATACATTCTCGGAAATCAATTTTTATCTAACAAAATTTACACTTCTAAGTTAACATTTTGGCCCAGTTTTGTTAGTGATTTATGCATGACATTACCAATGGTGTCTGTGTCTGTGGCTAGTGAAACTTGGAAGGGAAAAGGCTTCTAACAACTGCCATTTCAGCACTCAGAACAGTTCCTTTTGAAATAAAACTTTTCCTCCCATAGCTGAAGGGGGAATGAGATATATGCTTTCTTGAAGTTTCTTTCTTTTGGGAAATTGAGACCAAATTTAATACAGACCCAGAGGGCACCATACTATGATGTTGGCAAATTGTAGGAAAATTGCCATGCAATTTGTCACGCATCGTCAAAAGGCTTTCCTTATTTTTGCTAAGGCCATTTTTAAAACAGGAAAGGTACTCAGTGCAAGAAACATATGTAGCATATATGGCTGCTAGTGCTACACATACATTTTGGTCCTTTCAGAACATTTCACTTGATGATTGTATCTGCTAGAACACTGTTGGAAACCATAGGGAGGGGAATACTTTATGTATTTCTATTTTCAAACCCCCATGGTCTGACCCTAGTACTTCCTTTTTCTGCATGCTAAAAAGAGATGGATGGAATGGTAGTAGCCATTATCTGATTACTTTCCAAGTGATTTAATTCGGCACTCTTCCCATTAAGGGCTGAGAGTAAGCCTGGAAGATGGACAGCGCCTGATAACACAGACACAAGATCCTGAGCCTCATGGTGCCCAGGCTGGAAATAACACTTTATTGTGGAGACCAATGCTATACTTTAATGTTGCGCCATTCTACTGTGATCTGGTATTATATTGTATATCACTGATTTTTTTATCAGGCATGCTAGAAAGCTGTGAACTAGACATCCACAAATATCCTTTTGTCCATTTGGAGTTGGGCTGTATTGCTGAATGGTGAACAAAACTGAGACGGAGAATATATCACATGTAATGTTAAAACTAAGTGAAAACTATGAAATATTTCCTGTGATATTTGAACTCCAGACCTGTATTCCTGCAGTGCTTACAGAATGCACTGCAACTCAAGACATGTAACGTTACATGTCCAGAATTGCAATTTGGCTGAGGCGTGTCTATAATCATGTTATATGCTATAAGTTAAGTGTATTTATTTTCAAGAAGGTAGCATATCTAACAAATAAATTGGATGTACTGTAATTTGAAATGTCTAATTGTGTATTTAGTCCATGATATTGAATGGAGAATACCCGGAAAAAGGAAGTCCCCATGGATGTACAGAAATAACTTAATGGAAAGATCAGGCCTAGGGAAAAAAAACGTTGTGTTTCCCTACCTACCCTAGAAAAACCTACCGACCCTAGACTTTGTTTTGGGTGGGCAGTGGAATCACATACAGTACTTTCCAGTTACAACTTTTATTTAGCCTGCTTCCTTATTCAAGTAAAATAAATTGCTTGACCTATCCAATGAAGAACAAATGTATCCACAATTTGTAACCATTATGCACAAAATTAAAGTTTGGCATCAAAACAGTTTAAGTGTCCTCATGCATTCCAGGTTTAATTTGTTTAACTGTATTACATCACTTTAGTTTTGGCAAAAGCCTTTAAAAAAAGAGGTAACCCCTACCTAATGACCCTGATTTTTTCAGGACTGAAACAGGAAACACAACATTTTTTCTCAAGGCCTCAGCAGTAGAAAAATCAACATTAAGTTATACAGTTATTAACGGCCCCTTTCAATGGTGCTGGTATCACTGCTAAAAGGAAAAGGTGAAAATGGCCCTTAATCCCCAATTGTACCATTTATGTATCCTGCATTATATCAATAATTCAATTATCTCCACGAAACAGGACCTACTTGTACATGTAAGTCTGCAAATGCAGTGTACTCAATCTTATTCCAAAGGCTGATCGATTGTGCAGTGATTACGTCTATTATGTCCAACCTAGCAACACTAAATTAACTTTAGGAAAGTAGGCCTCCTGTGAAAAAGCAGACATAATTATTGTGGCAACATGCTTGTATTTGCATACTAGGCCTGTGTACTGTGGCATGGTAGTGAGGAAATAGGGTTTGAATTCAGGGTGTTTCTGTGTCACTTGTTGAGCAAGTTTGATGTTTGCTCGCTCCCTTTCTTTGCCGAGTGTTTTTCTTTCTCCAGTCTTTGCACAGGAACAGCAGGTAACAGATTGTGTGGACATGAAAACAAAAGGTCTCGTGATCCTGCAACGGCCCCTTTCAATGGTGCTGGTAGGCCCTTTTCTCTGCACATTATGTAGCCTAGCAAACCAATATGTCTATGGCATTCATGAATGAAATGGATACATGTTGCATCCGATTTCGTCCGAAGAATGGCCCTACCTGTTCTGACAAAGCAGCCACAATATAGGGATAATGCATACAGGCATTGCACCCTGACCTTGATAATGATACCTTATTTTTCTTGTATGCGGTGTCAAGGTTTAATGCCGGGCTTACAGCTAGTAATCTGTCAAAAGAATGGGAATGGTTCTATGTTGTCTTATGTTTGCTTAGACGGGCACTTGTTGTGCATCAAGCTGAAGTAATGACCTGAAGTAACCCCTAGCTACACAGAGTACTGCAGCTCTCATCAATATTCCCCAGCAAAACATTGAGTGTATAGCACTTTGGGATCTTATACCTTAGATTACCATTGGACAGTTCCATGGCTTTCTGAGTCCTGAAAGATGACAACTATGGTGTGCACTACCTGGATTGGATCATTATTGGGGCATAGTAAATTCTTTAACATTACAATGACATGGCTATTATTGTATTAATAAGCCAAACCTTCTCCACTATAGGCGGTGATCACTTTAGTAACCAAATTGGATTGGTGCTGATTTCTATGATTTTATGAGTGTGTGATGAAAAAAGTATAATCTAAAAGACAGCAAAACAGACTCATCAAAAGGTAAAAATCTTGTTCTTTATCTACAAATACTTGACATTATTTACTTATTCTTGTTTAGTGATCTGTGACCCGTCCAAGTTTTGGTCACTCATCAGTGGCAGTCTGAAGTAGAAAGGGAGTGTAAGGACAAGCAAGGTTAAACCTGCTTGTTCCAGAAATAGATTCTGTCAACAGCTTGGTAGCTTTCAGGTCATGTTGTGACCTAGCTTTAGCTGTGGGCTGGTATATTTTTGGAAGACTCCATGTTTAGAAATACAAAGCTCTGCAAGTAAGTCGATGCAATGTATAGTAAGTTAGACTTACATTTTAGGGTAGACATCACGATGCATGCCCACATAGAAGTCAAAATATTTGTCCTGCCAATATATGGCAATGTGTTTTAGTTGTTTAGGCTACATTGTACAAAAAAAATTGGTCAGTAACTGATCAACGAGAACACAAGTTGACTGCTGAAGTTAGAGATTATTTCAAAAGAGGTGTCCATTCCTGTGACAGGGAAGCGTGGCGGACAAACATGCACTGCTATTTTGGGCTGTCCCCCTTTTGTGTGCTCATCATTACAACAACAAAAGGTGTCCTTAAAAGTTCCCTGAATACTTCCTTATTGTATCCAAGCCACACACAATGTACAGTGTTGATGGACATGTGGATCAAGTTACAGAGTGTATAATTAGCTGAGTCACCTGGCTTACCCTGCATTCCACTTTGTACATCCTCACACTTATTCTTAAACTTTAAGTATTACTAAGTAGTAAAGCAAATAAGGGTATACTTAATGGGAGGTTACAGTCTGCACCTCTGTGTACTTTTCTTGGTGGTTTAACCCAGTGTGTCATGTAAATTCTGCTTAATGTGTTCTAAATTTGATATTTTTATAAAACTGTTATCTGGAAATGGGAGCCAGCGGGCACATTTAATTTTTTAAGTATGTAATATCCTTTTTTAATCACAAGGGAAATCTCCCAGTATTGCTAGGATCTAATCTGGAAGCCTGGATTAGGAGTTGATGAAGAGGAATCCTTGCAAAATCCTGATAGCTGGCACAAACACATTGGGATCAGGCAGTTATAATGTTTCAATTATCTTAATGCATTCTGCCAGTGTTTTCACAATGAACAACTTACCTCTGCAATAACTAGGCATGGTGGAATTGTACCATGTTGCTATTGATAGCTACAGGTTTGATAATGATGATGATTACCATTGATAGCAGTAGAGTGTGGAGAAGTCTACAGTCTATTGAAAGTAGAGGCTTATGCAATGTACACCCTGTCATTTGACTCAAAGGTAGATTTATCTGACAATGTCTGACCATTTAAATGTGCTCAAGAGAAGCCACCCCTTATTTCAATGGTAGGTAATTTTATTTCACAGAACAGCCTCAGCACAACGTTATAATATAGTCTAGATGTCTATCGCTGTGATGTACACTGTGCATTATATGTAACGCTACTTCACCTTTATCCGTAGGGTAACCTTTATCCGTTCTTTTTACGAACAATGTATTTAGGGGTATCAAGTCCACAGATGGTGGCTTTAAACTGCAATATTTTGAAAATATTACAATTTGAAACTACCGTCCATCGACTTGATATCCTTGGAGACCCTATTTCGAAGCACAACGGATATAGGTTTCCCCATGGATAAAGGTGAACTAACGTTATGTCATGGCATAAATCTGCTGAAATATTTTGGTAGCAAGCCAAACTCAAACCTATTTGCTTTTTAGATGAGATTTTCATGTCTCAGTCTTTTTAACGTGATGCCATTAATCAAGCAATCACATTTTAAGCATGTATGTTGCCAGACAAGCACTTGATTACTAAGTAATTTTCCACCCTTCCAGTTTACATTGTGGATCTGATTATCAGCCCTCAGGCTGCTTTTAACAGTTTAGCTCTGTTGTCATGGATACTTAGTCTTTGTTATAACTGTTTGTTGTTACACATGTCCTCAAGGCTTGCAGATGTCCTGTATTCTATAAGACTAAACCTTGTGATAATCTCTTCTGCAATGTAGACAATGCTTTATTAATGCTGTGGGATTAAAAAATCGCTAATCTAAAGATAGATATTAGATATTTTGGAAATTGAATGTGCCAGCCAAGTCCAGATTCTTTTGTTCAAATCTTTTACTGTTTTCAGTTGGAATGAAAATAAATTGACAATGACATTCTGCATACCACCCTGTCCGTGGTACTGAAATATAGCAATTTATTCATAAATTATGAATTGAATATTCTGTCCTCAGAAATGTTCCGTTATATCCAGTGAGAGCTGCAATTACTGAAAACATGTCTTTTCCCTCCCAGCAAAACATGTATAGTTAATGATTTATAAATTGTGTAATAATTTTGTTACCACTACTTAGCGTAAATGGTATGGTTGTTTGAGGCAGAAAAAACAGAGAACATGAACTGACATGTACCACATGTTTGTTTCATGGAAAACCATCTGCTCTCAAGTAAAACCACAGCCTGATTTGTTATAGTCAGGTGTCTGAAGGCTATGGGACTAATTCAGGACTATGTGCCGCAATAAGAGCATTAAACATTTGGCCATCAATAAGTAATGAACCAAATAAAACTCCATGGATTTTTTATAAAACTTTTCAGGTGGTACCAGGTAATTTGATAATTGTGTAACCGTAGTACTTTGAATTAAGAAATTGTATACAGGGAATTCAATTTCCCAGTTGTATTCAACCATTGTGTAAGTGGGGCTTTATTCAGGCCATAACAGAACCAAAGTGGCACTTAACAGCCCAAATCCACTGAAGCATGAGCTTTAAATGGTAATTGGGAGACAAATAGTTTCTTCAGAGAATAGCCAAAGTAGGGCAATTGCAGGGATTTGAATTAATAAGATATATAGACTGTCTCTAATTCTGGAGCATTTGGCCAAGTAACCCACCTTTCTAACTTGAACAAAACCATGAAATTTGCATGTGATGGGCTCTTTTCCATTGACAAGATGCAATAGGCTTATAGTTAGAATCATATGACGAAATGTTCTAGATTTCTGTTGCAAGCAACATTACTGTTCATTTCTACATAATATACTCTGAGAAAGATCTTTTGTAGAGCACAAACGTTTGCAAAAGTTACATGACAGAAATAGAAGAGCTGCTTTAATTAAGCTGACTTCTAAACTCAAGTTTCAAAGTGCAGAACCCATATCTTGTATCACAGAGTCAGCTTTAAAGTCCAACCTGGGATTTTGTGGCATTGTTTGTACCGTACACCCTACGGAGTTCTTTCCTGCCTTTGTAATATAGTAGTCTTAATGTCGTGCCTTTTCTTTTGCCCAGAACTACAGTTACTATTACTTTTTGGCAATCCTTTGACTTATAAAGAACAAGTAGTTCGTCACTTATGGGGTTACATCAGATTTGGGAACAGGTGCATGTATGTACCAATTTCTTTGACCCAGTAAAAGCTATGATTTCACCACTTTAAGCTACAACAGAACCAGGAGTGTTACTGTTGCTCTGTCCCATTTTCATCTTGATGGTCAGGGACAATGGTTGCTTCCTACACCAGCTTCTTCCATCCTTCCCTGTTCTCTGCATGCCAGTAACTTGCCTGTCCAGTCACTGATGTGCAGTGCAGACATTAAATGTTCATCTGAAATTATCCAAAAGTTCTATATGCTGTCTGCAGTCATCTCAATCTGCAGTATCTATATGTTAGCAATCAGCAACTCTGGTTTTTAACCCAAAGGCCAAGGTTGTAAAAACCTGGCTGTCAAAGCAATAAAAAGATAAAATATATTGCTAAAAGATTGATGATGATGGCGCCAATGAAGACCTTTACTTCGATATCAGTCGCCCTTGCTATCAGAGTAACATCAGACGAATTGCAAGGCATTAGCACAATGCATATGTGGACAAATTAATGTGCAGACTTTCATATGGTTTTATCTGTAGAGGCCACATCAAATGGTACAGGCAGTAGAGAACTGAATATGTTGCAACAGGGAGACTGATACTAAATGAATTATAAGGATTACTTTTTTACAGGATGGGTTTTACCCATCACGGCATTGAAACGATGTCTAAAACTCTGTATGTCACCCAGGGTGATGGGTTCTATTGAGTCTCGTCCAAAGAGAACCAAGCAAGAATAGATTCTGATGCTGATATGATAGAAGTCCATTTGAATCAGAGTATACCGGATGAATAGACATTCAAATTCCTGCATGCACAGTATTAGATTTAAATCTTCCAATTCTGGATATTACCCTAGGCATTTATCTTTTATCAGACATTGAGCTGAATCAGATGCAGCTACTCCTATCTATAGGGTCCATGATAAACTGTGTGAATTTATGAATATTTCTGGGGTGTGTAATTAAGTGTTAAACCATTCCTTTAAGCAAGTAGATGTAAAGTGGATAAATCCTTTAGGTGACTGACCTTGTGGTGGCATTAGTGGTTCAGTGGTAGAAAGATGTTGGTTTGCTCGTCTACCAAGACTTTTTTGCCATTTCCATACTCTCCGTCCTTTACCTTTTACTTCTTTAGCATCAGCTGAGCTAATGATTTTCCATGCAGTTTACAGCATTGCTTGTTCCAGATGAGAAGCAGCGCTGCCATTACCTTGTAGACAGTGCGCCCTTTGAGTCTTGGATCATTTCCAACTGGTGTAATTTGACTCCAATGCAGAGAAATTATGGCCAGTTATGACATGTTCAGTTGAAAGAAAACTGTCTCGGAGTGTCTCCTCTGTAGATACCTGGATATCTTAATAGTTTCTCCACTAATCAAGGCTTGCAAAACTTTAGGCTACTCTAAAAGCAAATTTGCAAGATGCAAAACGGTACAGAGCTTTACCTCTTCATCTGTGCTGACAGCTTATGTTGGCAACAATGATAGATGAGGGGTGAAGAGAGATAAGCCTGATGCGCTTACAAGCATCAGCAGTTGATAGGTCTTATCCCCAAACTGCAATCTTTCCCAGTGCTGATGGATGCTTGGCTGTGGCAAAATTACAAAAACTATTATGCCTGGTCACAAAGCACACAACCAAAGTGAAGGATAGTTGGTATTTGTTCAAGTTGCCACTTATACACACTCCCCCAAATGTCTAACTTGTCATCTAACTACTTTCCATCTTTGAAACTTTGTGCAGTTAGCATTTTGATGAGACAGCATCTAAAAAGTACAGAGCATAACTGTGAATTATTTGACATCTACTTGAAAGCTTGCTAGCAGCAACTGCGCCACATGTGCTGTTCATCCTTCTTTAACATGTCAAATTATCCTTAATTACTTTTTTTTTTTGTTATCTCGTTCCTGATTCTGGTTTGTTCTTCTCTTCCTCTCTTTTTGTTCTGACGGCAGTTGCACTGAGCAAGAGCAGTGAGTGATGATAGGTTTTAGATAATCTGCTCATAACCAGATAAAGTTGCCTATTATCGTCCACAGTTAATATCATTAATCCCAACAACCTGTTCATCATAATGTCAGCTACGCACAGATATTGCAAAGTTGGAAATGTTCGGTCATCATAGTAATTTTAGAAAAGTGTGGAGCCAATTTTCTCAATTTCAGTATTATCTTGAATCCTAAAATTACCTCAAGAGTGTAGAAGTTGTTTTCAAGCACATACTGAGTTGAATAATGAAATTAGACCATAGTTACCTACTGGTTGTGTAATAAGAATTCTCCTTCAACCTATATTCTACCAACCTGATGAAACTATTTTCGGAAGTACATCATAGTTGTTTGTGTTATACTGAATCTCAAGATGCAAGGACAAATCGGCACATTTTCTTGTTTTAAGATGAAGGCAGTGTTAATGAGTGCAGATTCAACAAGTACAGAGATGAGTGCTTGCTTATTAGCAATTAGTATTGATTCCTCTTGCACAGGTGAACTCAGTCTTGACTTGTCTCTTATTTCTGCGTCTTCAAAGTGTCTTTTGCATGCATTCTTATTAGCCTTGAACACAGGAATCCTTAGAAGTGACATAATTGGCTGTACTGGGACAGTTCTCCCAAGCTGACCATCAAGCAATGCTCCCTCATTGCTCATTAGCTCATGTCAGGATGTTGAATTATGGGGGAACCAACAATTTTTTGAAGCTGCATTTGTAGCACCGCCATTGACTTGGACCTCTTGATATTGACACTCAGAAGAGCAATATCTTGTTACGTATGCAGGCTGTATGGTTTCTATTGTCCTGTGGGTTTAAAAGAAGGCAGCTTTGAAGTTCTTGAAGAAATATCGATGGTCATTATTATTAAGTTATTCTATTTTGATGGCATATGGTTGCTTTTACTGCCCAATGCTGGGAATTTCTGTGGTGTATCCTGCCATGATATTGTGGTTGAAATACATGCCTTACATTAGAATGGTGGTGCATGTGTGTGTATTGATTTGTACTCAATATGTCAAAGCCCATAGGAAAGTCAAAGTCACCATCAAAACCAGTGCTATTATTTTGTTGCATAATTGATGATATTGCTGCAATTGAGTCATATTTCTAAAGCGATTGGTCCACTCCCATTTACAGCTGACTGAAGTAATGTCACACCCAGTGAGAATGTGTGCAAACATAGACTGTATGCTTGAGTCTAGGTTTACCAGGTTGGTCATGGTATCATGGATCTCTACTGTTATGGCTGGTTGGCCTGCCAAGGTCACTGCCGTCATATATTTCCCATGGTAGATGTGAATTATTAAATCCACAGAGCGTGACATGATTGATAGAGGAAGGATTATATTCATATCAGAAATGATACACCCAAGTCAACCATGAATGCAAACCACATGTGGGTAGTTGTTATTGCAATGTCTGTTGCCGCGGAAAGTTATCCTAGCTTTGACGTCATCCGGTACGGACATTTTTGTTCAACGTACTGCAGGATCCTCTTTGAAAGCTTTTAAGTAGCCTATTAGTCAAAGGCTTTGTCTTGTTGAGTGGAGCAAAATCATTTGATTGGCTCTGAGCTGTTTGAGAGGAAGTTATGCTTATGGGTGTTATGAAAAGGATAGGAAAGTTTTTATGTTATGGCTACATTGTATATTAACAGCTTGGCAGTTTATGTGATTTAGACCAGGCAACAAACTGAACTGAGAAAATATCAGCTGCCTCTTTTGTTGTTAATGTATTTGTGACATAGAAATCGTAAGAGGCAGAAAAAGCTTTGAATGTTGAGGAAACATTAACTCTCATGATTCCACTGGGTGCCATAATACCACCACATCAAAAAAAGATGTTGCTATAGAGGCCTTCTGAAGACTGTCTTGAACACCTTGATACCTGAAGTGTTTATACCTCAGGATTACTGATGGTTCATTGGTACATCTGTTGAAATTCTTTTAAATCCATGTATTTTTCTTATCTGGCAGTATTACTATTATGATATCCTGTGGAATTATTTATGAAGAATATCCATACATTCAGCACCACGGACAGTGCATGTTCTTATGTCTACTTCTTGCATGGCAAAAGATTATGATAATAAACTACAGTTGTAACTGGAAAACAGGCATTATCCAAGTATTACTCTTTGACAGTGGCAAAAATAACCCACATCAACGAGTCTTTAAACATATTTATATGACTGTATACAGTATATATGTCATATTTTTTCTATCACAAACTACAATTTTTTCTTTCCTCTTCTACTCCATTCATTAATGGCTCATGAAGTGTACACATGCCGTTCAAATCATATTCAGCTGCTTGTGACAGCCAATCATTGGCCTTGCTCCCAACTGCAGGTAGAAACACCCCCCCCCCCACAAGAATGAAATGCCCTTCTCTATAGGGATTGCTGCTGGCTTGCAGGTGAATGGAACTACATGTAGTACATGTGTATGTAAGAAGTGATTGATTGCACCCAATGCCGTTAT
This sequence comes from Branchiostoma floridae, assembly GCF_000003815.2. Classification (NCBI taxonomy): domain Eukaryota; kingdom Metazoa; phylum Chordata; class Leptocardii; order Amphioxiformes; family Branchiostomatidae; genus Branchiostoma; species Branchiostoma floridae. The sequence goes on from NC_049983.1 coordinate 11,433,639, forward strand.
CAGCTTTTTTGCCATCAAGACTCATCCCTTTAACTCCCTAAAAATGGCTTTATTACTTCTACAATCACAACTTCGTATGGGCTGTACGTCACAACATCTTTATTCACAGGCAACACGTCTCTGTTACATGTACATGTGGGAGGGGGAATCCCTCTTTGGGGTATAAATGCAATTTAGGTGTGGTTTAGCATCTTGATGAGCAGTGAGCCTGGGGAAGATTGCATATTAAGTAATTATTCTTTGCCAAGATTATGAAACTGCAGGCAAGTTCTCTCCTTATTTCAGTCTGATGAATGCCACTGGGATTTGTTGTATCAAAAGATTTTCCATGTTATGTAGAACGTGAGTGCACATCCTTTAACCAGCATTGAAGGCCTCCCCTATAGCATTCAGTAATCACATTCCCTAAGTACAGTATTTGCAATCATAGCTGTACATGTTTGGCAGTGTGGATGTGTGGGTGATCTTTCAATCTTAGTTTTCCCGTCTTTACAGCCTAATGAAATGTCTTTTAATTCGTTATCACGCACTTCCTGTGGTGAAAAGGGAAATTTGCCATGGTGTTCCATTGACGTAAGTCAGGACGTCATCTTAATCAAAGCACAGAAAGACCTGACGGATAAATTTCACTTATAGTATCAGCCAGGTTTGACCTCTAGCTAACAAGTTGGGCAAATGTCAGCCGTATCCTCCATTAGTGAGCATGTGAGAAGGACGTGTGACATTGAGAAGTGGACAATGGTTCCAATTATTCATGGTCTTGGGACGGGTCTGCAGTGTTTGATTTACGATAAACCGTGAAAGGCCCTTTATTGTTTAACAGGTGTAGGCAAATCTATCTGTCATCTTTATGTATATGTTACCTGTTACAAGAGGGTCACTAATGGTTATGTTGCCAAGGGATACATTTAATGTTAATGCATTTTGTTTGAGCACATAGGTGGGAATTCTGCTCTCAAATGATATATCCTAAGGTTTAAGTAGTAGGTATATATAAGGTTTAAGAAGAAAAGTGGATGGGACTGAACCCTTTATATTTTTAGCTAGAGGTCAAACCTGGCTGATACATATGTAATCCTCTGTTCAGGTATTTGAATGTGCATTTGTGAGATGCACAAATTGCTCAGATTTTTATTTAGAAAAGGAAGCCAGTGACAGGGCAAAGACAACAAATTGATTGACCATGCTGAATTTCACGAACTCAACAGTTTTTAGATCTTAATCAACAGAATGAAAATAAATTCAAAGCATCTATGGTCTTTGGTATGAATGAATGAAAGAAATGAAAAAACAAGGGAGTCCAAAATTGTTGGAACTGGAATGATATATCTTGTAGCAAATGGTTATGGTTCTCAATAGTAAAAATGTATACAGAGAAAATACCCCGCTGTATTGCTTTCTGGTTATTTGGACAGTATCCAAGTCCATGTCTTGTTTAAAAGTACTGTAATGCCAATGCCAGCTGAGACTCATTACGAAACACCTGAGCCATGTGCACATAGCCGTGACCTTGTCATTAGTTTAACTATCTCAGGCTCTGAACAAGCCTAGGGTTCTGAAGCAATCAATCAAGGGATAAAAGCATACAGGGAAAGGAATTTTTCCTAGTCTCTATAGCTAGACTCTCATAAGCATTGACCATTGCTAGATGTGATCCGTCCTTAATGAGACAAAAACAGTTTCTGTTTTATTCTAAGTTTGGCATGCTTTTGTCTTGCCTGTACATGTATTTAAGAGCAGGTCAATAAAATTCCAATATTCATTCTTGCAGCTAAATCTTTCATACATGTATTTCTAAGGGAGGTAACAAAAGTACACATTTGATGGCAATCTACTGTACGTCTTAAAACGTTTGCTGTGGCTTTATTTTTGCAGTTTTTACAATGAACTCTCCATGAGAAGTCTGTGACACTGCAAATATGTATTTTTCCAATGTATTATGACTGTAGTACAGAATTTTTTCGACCACAAACTAAGATGTCACCAAAATCTCCTTTCTCTCCTACTGCAAATTAAAACCATTGGGAAAGTAACTGAGTAGATCATTAGACCTAAACCCATACATTAAAGGAACATGGATGGATATGAAATATTCTTATAGCCTTTTTCTAGAGGTCTCCACATAGAAACCCCAGTTTAAGGTGTAGTTTGGTTCGACTTGTCCTTTGGGCAGAGCACATAAACCCAGACTGCTGATCTTGAAATGGGTCTTATGACAGATGCTGGGGATGAAAATGACATCTGCACCACTGCAGAAAATCCCTTTAGGTACTGAAGAAATACCCGTGGACGGCATTAAGCCTCATCCCCCTGCCACCTGCACCAATAGAAGACCAAGTTACAGGAAAGAGTGGGTGTCCATTGCAATGTGCACACAATCATTTTCAATCAGTGATCTTAAGCCAGATTTAGTGGTATGCGTGGGGAATGACAATGTCTCAAGTGTTGCTTGGTTTCTTCACCCTCCATTGCTTTAGTTGCTGCTGCTGTTGGTTGCATTGTATGTGAAGCAAGGGCATGGTGATACTACACCAACTTCATAGTACTGTGTGACAGGTTTCCTAGCTGGCTGTATGAAAAGCTGAATGAAATGCTGTACAAGTTTTATTTCTCATTATGAAAAACAATTTCAAACTGGTGTATGACAACAGTTTTGATGTCAATATGCTTTTTACTTATTTAGTTGAGGTGTCAAGCAGTTTAAGGCACTAATATAGACATTTGAGATAAACCATTGATAATATATTTGATATATCTAAACAGTAGTAATTCTTTTCATATCACAACTTCTTAGTTTTCCTGCTACGATTTGATCTGTGTTCTGCAGCTGCATTCGTACACCATCATACAATGTAAACTTGATTTTATGTATTCCTCCCTGGCAAAGAAAAATACATCGTATCATTTCCATTACATGTACATGTATTTTTCCTGGCTCTCAGCAGTCCATGCCTCAACATGTGTCTGTTTGTCAAATAACTTGCCATGTTATGGGTTTACGACAAATAGTAACTGTATTAGCCTTTACATGGGGGAGCAATACTTGTCTCGAATGTTAGAAGTTTCATGCTTGATATGGTAAAGATGCCTGCTGGCCATTCTGTTCTCAGCAAGTTTTTGACATCAAGTATGGCAGGTACAGTATTCACTTGGCCTTCTGGAGACAAGGAAGGAAATTGGCTGTCCAAGAAAATTGCAGGGAGTGCGGAAAGTCATTGAGATTGACCCCTCTGTTATCCCCTGCAGCTCATCCTGAATTCAATTCCTCTAAATTGCGCAGTTCCTGCCATTTCAGGCTCACGCAGCGCTGTTGGAAGATGAAATGCCTGTCAAATCCACGTCACTGTTGTGCCTGGATCAACCATCCACCACATTGTGAGCCTCCCTATGGAAATAACTAACATGCAACAAACCGGAAGGGGCCAATACAGACATGTAATGCATTAGAATTAACCTATAGACAAGTTAAGAACCAGTACTTGCATCTATACCACCTTATTACACATTCCGATGGCTTATAGCTATGATGATGGGCTACAGTGTATTCTAATTTGGTAAGGTCAAACTCAATAAAGTATAAGTCAGACCTGATATAAGGTGTAAATTTGCCACCCAAATGCCAGAAGCCTTACAGGACCCTAATTCTCATAATTTGAGGAAGATGTTTAGGAATGAGTTAGGGAGAAAATGAGTTAAAGTCAAATTGTTCGCAAACTTTGTTTTCCTTTGACCAACAAAAGTTTTAATTTTTGATTAAATTATATTACATTTTAAAAGTCTCTCTGAGGCCTTTATCAAGAGCTGTAAATAATTGGCTCTCCTCTAAAATGTAGAAGTCTCTGGGTCTGAATTTATTGGACATTTGTATTCATGACAGTTGCTGTATTGCCATGCATAGGACGCATGTGACTCAAGCCAAAGGGAAATCCCACTTAAGTACTGGCACACCAGAGAAATACTGCTAGTAATTGTTCATATAGTAGTGGATATTGATGACTGCCATGTTCCTAGCAACTCCAAAGCTTTATTGCCTGCTACATTTTCATCCGGAGTGCTTGAATACGTGAGTCCTGTACCGCTGAAGGCACAAGCAGTTTATGGCAAAATAAAAGCCAACCAGTTGACAAGCCATGAGGTGCACCAGTCACCCACTCCATCTTAAAGCAACTTTTTTCCACAAGATGTTTGAAGAATACTTAGCACTGACTGCAGATTGGAATAATGTGTTTGGGGAAAATGTCATTGTGGGGGTGTGAGTAGGTGGAAAAGACTGCAGTTGTATGTTAAGAGTAACTTCTAACATGTCTTCTTAAGATGTAGGATGTAAATGTGCGCGTAACGTGGGTGGGTGTAGGCCGTTACGGACTCGGGCTTTGATAGAAACGATGACAAATGTATCTCCTCTGGTGCTTAAGGCAACAGAGTTGTCCAGCATGAGGAAGGATGGCCATGATTTAGTGTGGGTGTTTCCTGGAATGAGGGCAACATTTACGGTGATATCCAAGTTGAATCCATGGCCTTCAGCACCTACATGTAGGACGGAAATGTTGCAAAAGCAAAGTACTATGGGCTGTCTTTCTATCTTTAGAAGAGATATGCTACCTTTTGTTGAACATTGTGTCTAAATGTAAGTACTGTAGTGACAAGTCAAAGGCATATTCAAAGGCCTTTTATCTGATAGAAAAAGATAGCCATATTTCATTCTCATTCAACTTTATTCACCGGTTGCTGTATTCTCCCTTCACTGTAGACATTTTGGTGCGTTGCATTTAAGGTTCCCTTTGTGAGCTTAAGTCCATGACATTTATTTGGTACGTCTTGATAATCATGTGTAATTGTGGCCTTGGATATTTCTTTGAACATTAGTGGATGTATCCAAGGTGCTGAAACTCTTGCTATTATGCACATGATATAATTATGACTATTGTCACTCAGAATTTGGTATATTTAGTCAAATGAACAATATGATATCCAAAAATAGTAGGTAGCAATTCTTCTTAGTAGCTCAATGAGATTGCTATTTCACCCATGTCATAAATCAATGGCTTAGATGAATAGATTTTCAACTAGGATGAAAAATGGAGAGATGTACACCATAGTGTAATATTGCTTCAATGTGATTCATGGCCTACTTTAACAAAGTGAATACACAGGATTTTTGCACATGGGAAACAATAGATGTGATTGTGCTGTACAAATTATCATTTTTCTTAGGTTTATAGCAGTCTATGGTATTTTTCATTTTTTATTTACTACATTCAACATTTTCAGGATATTATTGTTATTAATTGCCATGTGCCATATATGAAACTTAGAAGCACTTTTTGACCTGATAAACTGTATCAAAATTAACGACAAGAGTAACATTTTTCTAATGTTCTTTATTGGCCTTTTTACCACTTTGATTTGTACCACTCACTTGAAACTAACACATGTGCAGCTGCTCGTAATGTTACTATGGGCATTACATAGAAGAACTGTGAAGTATGTTGTGTTCTATGTTGCACATATACCTGCACATACACTGTTATTAGTAATACAGATGTGGATTTAGTTTAGGTTATAATGAATACAACAGTTTTGCACCAGTGTAACATTGGTAAGTGCTGACATGTTTACTAAGCAAGAAACCATTTTGATTGATTGATTTATGGCTGTATTTCCTCTTGTGTTGCAGAGTTACAGGAGGGGAGTTGTTTGACAGGATAGTGGAGAAAGGCAGCTACTCTGAGAAGGACGCCAGTAGTCTAGTCAGACAAATCCTAGATGCCATAGCCTATCTACATGACCAAGGAGTGGTGCACAGGGACCTCAAGGTATGAACCGCTTTAAAAGCAATCACTGAAGGCCTAAAAGATTTTGATTCTTTAACACCCCATGATCATGGTGTATGTCAACACCATGGATAGATAAAAGAGATGGGCAAGGTAAAAAAAATTGCATATCTGTCATGTTGTTCTATAAGAGCTAGATTCATTGATTGCCTTACATTTGCATAAACATATAATGTTGTATGTTGTATAATGAGTACAAAGTCCAGTTATCTTTAAGTTTAGACCATTGTCATCATAGTTGAAGACATCATCAGATGTCAACATGAGCTGCAAACTTGATCCTCCTCCTCCACATCTCTCTGTCCACCATCACTGATCTTTGTTCTGCTATGCTGAAGAACATGGTAAAGCATAAACTGTATGTGATGTTTCATTTTTTTCTTATTCCACATGCAGCCAGAGAACCTTCTGTACTATTCCCCAGATGAGGACTCCAAGATCATGATCAGTGATTTTGGTCTGTCCAAGATGGAGCAAGAGGGAGTCATGTCTACTGCCTGTGGAACTCCAGGATATGTTGGTAAGTCCACCTTTAATATTCAAAATTCCACTATCAACAGTCAATGATGGCACATTGTTGTACCTTGTAGTGCTTGTGCTGTTGATGTGCACCCACATAGCCCTTCCCCTTTAATATGCTTGAGGCGTCTCCTCAAACATAGAACCCCTATCTCTGTCCCTTCTGAAAGATTAGTGTAACACCAATCGAGATGCCCTTCCAAGGATTTGAACCGGGGTCCTCCAGTTACCAGCTAATTGGAAACAGGGGCTCAATCATGCTGCTACCAGTTGAGCTACAGGGACATCCCACAACATAGCATCTGCTACCTCTTTTTGGTTCAAATTGCTCTGACAATGAGGCAACACATCTTTAAGTGTCAGCAACACAGCGTGCGAAGCTTACAGTTACGCACCAACAATAGTCCATTGTTTTGCTTTGTGATTCATCTTGTCAGTGTGCCCTTTTTGATATTTTGATATCAGTCAAAAGCATGCAAGGACTAACTGGCTCTCATCTGCTCATTTGCCTTTTTGCTACAAAAAAGAGCCCACTTTGGGGACCCCCTGAAGGATGTTAAATGTCAACCCTGTAGGTCAAAAGTACTTTCAGCGTAATAGCTTAAGAGCACTCCAGTTTATTTCTAGAGCAACTCCGCGAACGGATTTTATCTCTGTTGGGATTCCAGAAAACAGACGACCACATTTGGACCCACCTAATGTAGCGGTGGCACTTGTGTGGTCATTCGTCATGCGCTATGATCCTAGTACAGGATTGAACCCTGTATTACCGTGTCAACAAATAATGTAGTGGGTGGGAATGTTGTTAAGGTTGCATTATGATACATGTTATACAAACTTTGCTATGGTTTGAAAAAGACCTCTAGGTTTGTCTTTCCCCAATGATTTAGTTATTTTCCTGTCTTTAGTACAATTCTATCTCTGCCTTTCCTTGCTTCCCCTTTGTTTCTTTTCAAAGCATAATGCATGTATAATGCATGCCACCATTATATCACATGCATTCTGCAGGGGCATTAAGACATGAAAAAGCTCTATAGACAAGAACTTCAGTGTAGATCAATTGACATCATATCTAATAAGTTACATTTTGTGTCTTTCCTTCCTTTTACAGCTCCAGAAGTGTTAGCACAAAGGCCTTATGGAAAGGAAGTGGATTGCTGGTCCATTGGTGTCATATCTTACATCTTGTAAGTAAATCACTTTGTTTGTTGTAATGATCATGTATATATCATAGTTGAACATGCCTGTCCATGGTGCTGAACACTATCCACACACGGGTAAACATGCCTGTCCATGGTGCTGAACACTATCCACACACGGGTAAACATGCCTGTCCATGGTGCTGAACACTATCCTCACACGGGTAAACATGCCTGTCCATGGTGCTGAACACTATCCACACACGGGTAAACATGCCTGTCCATGGTGCTGAACACTATCCCCACACGAGTAAACATGCCTGTCCATGGTGCTGAACACTATCCACACACAGGTAAACATGCCTGTCCGTGGTGCTGAACACTATCCACACACGGGTAAACATGCCTGTCCGTGGTGCTGAACACTATCCACACACGGGTAAACATGCCTGTCCGTGGTGCTGAACACTATCCACACACGGGTAAACATGCCTGTCCATGGTGCTGAACACTATCCTCACACAGGTAAACATGCCTGTCCATGGTGCTGAATACTATCCACACACGGGTAAACATGCCTGTCCTTGGTGCTGAATACTATCCACACACGGGTAAACATGCCTGTCCATGGTGCTGAACACTATCCACACATGGGTAAACATGCCTGTCCTTGGTGCTGAACACTATCCACACACGGGTAAACATGCCTGTCCATGGTGCTGAACACTATCCACACACGTAAACATGCCTGTCCATGGTGCTGAACACTATCCACACATGGGTAAACATGCCTGTCCATGGTGCTGAACACTATCCTCACACAGGTAAACATGCCTGTCCGTGGTGCTGAACACTATCCACACATGGGTAAACATGCCTGTCCTTGGTGCTGAATACTATCCTCACACGGGTAAACATGCCTGTCCATGGTGCTGAACACTATCCTCACACAGGTAAACATGCCTCTCCATGGTGCTGAATACTATCCACACACGGGTAAACATGCCTGTCCTTGGTGCTGAATACTATCCACACACGGGTAAACATGCCTGTCCATGGTGCTGAACACTATTCACACACGGGTAAACATGCCTGTCCATGGTGCTGAATACTATCCACACACAGGTAAACATGCCTGTCCATGGTGCTGAATACTATCCACACACAGGTAAACATGCCTGTCCATGGTGCTGAACACTATCCACACATGGGTAAACATGCCTGTCCTTGGTGCTGAATACTATCCACACACAGGTAAACATGCCTGTCCATGGTGCTGAACATTTAGTCAAGGACTTGTATCGCTTGTTCTGGATCTCCCCGGTATAGATGCATAATTTATTTAGTTGTATTGATTGATAAGAGCAATGGGTGTGGGCGTGTGACCCCGAGGTGCACATTTGATAGTTAAGTTTTATTTTCCCTCTGCCATTTCCTTAGATTGTCTTGCAAGGTCATGTAACTACACGTAAGAGGAGTAGACTTATCAATTGACTGTATATGAGCATACAATGGCCTGAAGAACTTGAAATGGTTGCAAAATCAATAATCCTCAAAGTTATGGAGCCATTACCAATTTCCCCTTCATTCCAACCACCGAGAAGAAAACTGTTGTGCAGTGGTGGCATGGCAGGTATTAATGTTTCAAACATTGGTGAGGTGCAATGCCGCTTTTTATTTTGTGCAGATAGCTTGTGCAGATAGCATCGTCATTATTGTAGAGAGAGAGAGAGAATAGAGAGAAAGAGTGAGAGAGAGAGAGAGCAAGTGGATAATTATTCAACAAAATTATGGGCACTCGATTTTTGCAAATGAATAGTAAGCACATTACTTTACTTAGTATCTATAGGAATCTTTTCCATTCATTATTTCCTGTGATAACATTCCAGCAAAAATAGATTTCCTCGGCCTTCATGATTACTGTTTTGGCTTTGATCTATATTAAACAACATCTGCTGATAACTTCTTCACCATTCATTATCTGGGGCAAAGTCCCTATGACATAGCTGCAATAACGAAGATGAAGTAGGAGATTAGATATAAAGAATCGTGGCTTTGATTTCTGGGTAGCTGCCAGCTTCCGGTTAGGCCTGTACATATCAATCTCGTTCTGTTTCTAAAGGAGAGGTAATGCTGTTCAGACATTGAAGTCACCATCTCATACAAATCAACCGGATATAGAAGATGGGAAAAGAGTTATTTGATCTAATAGATACATTCAGCCTTCTTCTGTATCCAGTCTGAAGAGACCAGATAAATCGATTGATACACTGTGGAACATGATAACAGCTAAATCTTGAGATAATATTGAAACTGGCTAGCATACAATGTCTATATACATACTGAACAATTAAAAATCAGTCATATCTTCTTGCAAAGAATTACACGGAAGATTTCGGGCAAATGTTTGAGATAAACTTGGAATTATATGCCACTGAAAAATGGTCATACCTTTCTGAATTCTTAGCACAAACCATCAATTCCATCCCATTCATTATATAATTGTGCAGATAGCATTGGCAGGAGGACAAAACTTACAACTGTTGTAACCAATCATTTCTGTCAGCATGATACCAACTCCAGACCACAAATCATATCTTTTTCATTAAGTTAGCTCCCAGAGGGTTACGCTAATGATACGCACAAGCTTATCTTTCTTAATGAAATTTATATCAGTAATGTTTTCCTCAATCTGTCTCAAAGTTTATGTTAGAGGCAACTATGCTGCCAGTACGTCACTGTCTTTGTGAATGATAGTCTATATTATACTGTAACAACTTACAGCACAGATGAGCAGTTACATGTACAACAGCTACAAGCACACTGAAGACTGTATCAGAAAATACAAACAATTGGTATTGTTTGCTGTGGATTCACATTGTGCTCCCTGGAGAAAATGCACCAGTGAGGACACTTCACCAAACATAAATCTGCTCAGTTATGAAACCTTATCATTACTCATTACATGGTTGTTAGACCTTTCAGCGATGATTCCATCATTTACATGCCTGATTGGGTTCTCTGTTTTTTTAAGAAACAGTATTATTTCAGCAACAGTAGATTTGATAGAGTTCCAAGGTAAGCTGTAATATAAAAAAATATACATATCATGTCCTGTTACGCATTATGATGGTGATGATAATAATTTCATCTTGTGTCGTGAATGTTAGCAATAAGATTGTCAAATAAACAAGTTCACAACATTAAGCCAGATATGCAAGTAACCTCTCACATGAACTGACATCAGCTATGTTAAGCTATATTGAAAATATTTCCTACTAAATTGAAGTATAATCGTTGTGTTGAAATTTGTTTTGCTGCAGGTTGTGTGGGTACCCCCCATTCTATGATGAGGATGACACGCAGCTCTTCAAACAGATCATTAAAGGAGAGTTTGAGTATGATGCGCCCTACTGGGATGACATCTCAGATTCAGGTAGGTGCCTTCTCTAGTGATCTTTTCGTTCAGCTAAACGGGTCTCTGATTTGGAAAATTACTAATGATTTGTACAGTCAACTGGACTTTTGACAATTCTAGTTAACATTCCTGTTCGTCTTTTCAAGTAGTTAAGTATCAATCATTTGATAAAAGTCTCAAATTTTCTCTATATCCAGTGAACATATATCTATTTGAGACTCTCCCTTTTGTCTTCCATTAAGAAACCACAGGGCCTTGATGAGAGATTACATCAGTATGGATTGAGCTGAGTGTTTGCATATAAATTAGACTCTGTGGATAACAGGGCATGTAGAATTATCCATGGAAGTTGTTTTCTTACCCACATGTAGATGCGCATCAATACTTTTCCCAATGAGCCTTTCAACAAGTTTGGCATCTAACCTTTAGTCACAATACTGTAATAACTGTGGCAGCCATAGAGGTTTTCACGCCTGTTCTATAATGTCAAAGTTTCTTGTGAAGTGAGATATAGAAAAAAGGCCACCTGTAGGTCAGTTTGTGAAAAGGTTCCAAATACTGTAAATGCATTTAGTTTCGCGAGGGATTTAATTTCGCGGTAGCGGGAAAAAGGACTTTTCGCTGTGGTTTTAAGTTTGCGGTAGCACCGTGCACTGTAGTCTCTTACTGCCATGGAAAAATGTTCGTGGTTTTAAGTTTGCGGTGAAGCGGCAAAACCGCGAACATTAAACCACCACGAAAGTTTCTGCTTTTACAGTACTGTGGAATGTTTGGATAATTTGGTGTAAACAACATGCAGTTAAGGAAAAGTTAGTCAGCTAATTGGAAGACTAAGAAAGAGATTGACAAATCAAATCCAGTCTTGCCTCACAGTCTTGTCTTAGAGCTTACATATCAATGACATTTACATATGACCATTACCAGTCGGTGACTTTGATATGCCCAATCGGTTTTTACAGCTACATATTGTGCTATATGTACTTCTGTGTTAATTCATACTAGTAACGCTGAAAAAGAGTGATAGATGTCCTATCTTTATAGTATCAAGTTGTGGAGATTGATTTGTTTTTAGATTTTTTTCAAATTCTGATGTTTACTGCTGGACTGTTGAGTGTTACTGACATTGCCAATGTCAAAGTGACAACTACACAGGGAAACGCCACGGATCCTCTCTCCTGTTTTTGCCGGAAATGTTATTGATTAGTTGTTATCTCAGCTGGTACGGGTCATTCCACTCGCCTGCTCTCCTGTGGGGGGCATCATCATTACCAGTAATGGAGGTGATGGCGGAACCCAGGGGCCAGAGGTCATCTCCCCTCTGCACTTGACAATCAATTCTCCTTATTTGGGGTAGCGCTGTTTGTTAGGAAGGCAGGAAGTAGCGACAAAGGTCAAAGATTACCTCTTTGTAAAATGCAAAATGCCATTCTACGATTTCAACCTTCTTCCGTTCAGCGTGAATAACAGACGGCCATGCTTGTAATGGACATGTACGATGTCTGTGCTGTTGGGCAAAATTCCAGGCTTTGCCCTGTCGGTTATAGCAAATCAATCTTTACAGTTTCACTCAATATCCGTCCTTTTGAATGGTCTAATTTCTGGCAAATGATGATGACTGTAAACTGTAATTGTAGAGAACTACCCTTTCCCAATAAGGGTTTGTATTGATTCTTGGTTTCTGTTTTGGTATGTACATGTGGTGTCTGGAGGATTCTACAGCTTACAGGCCATGGCCAGAAATCTGCCCTAGGTTTCATGTAAACAGCACATTGTCAGGTTCATACAAAGGAAAACCCTATAGCCACAGTATCAAGATGTTTGAAACTATGATTAGAAGCCAAGTCTGACTCAAGTAATATCAGAGCCTGACATAAAATCTTTACTATACAAGCTTGAACAATAGCTGACGATGACACATCATCAATCTGCATCTCACGTTGGTCAAAATTGGTGCAGAAATAACCAAGAAATCATGAAAGTAGACTAAATAGTAAGACTAGACTGTACTGTACTGTAAATGTCAAGCTCAACATAAAAGTAAGACACCAGTTTCATCAAATGCATTTCCCTTACATGTTTGTAACTTCTACATTATCTGTACCTATTGTATCTAATGCATTTTTCTCTTCATTGCCTTCCAACAGCCAAAGATTTCATCAACAACCTGCTAGAAATAGATGTAAAGAAGAGGTATAACTGCAGCCAAGCCATATCACACCCCTGGTAAGACTATGCTTTTTTTGTGGTGGTGAAGATTGTGTGTTACTCTATAATTGTTTTGAGAAAATGGCCAGTGTTTCAAAATGTAGCAGTCAAAAGGAATCCAGGCAACAACAACAATATGTCTGTCCCTGGTGCTGAATTGTTGATTGTTATTACAGTCTTTCTTAAGTGACAGAAGTTTGTTGAAGAAGCTTGTAATTTAAAAGCAAACACTTATTCCCCCCAAAGTACAAAGGCAACAACAATGATAGATGACATGCCTGTATGTGATTACCCATAAGAGAAGTCAATGCACCATATAACATGCAAACAAGAAACCTTGAGATTTGTTACTGTACAAATGCCTCTTAGTCATAACAATTCCATATGAGCTAAAAAAGATAGTCAGCAACTTTTGAATGGATAAATTTCTTTTGCAAGGTTTCAGAGGAATACTCAGGTGTAATATAGATAAACGCGTTAGAATATAAAACCGTTTGAATATATCCTTAACATAAAGATTTGTGTCAGCCCTAGAGCTAGCAGTCATTCCTAAGGCAGCATAATAATGTTCCAAGGCAGAGAGTATGATGGACTGTTGACATGACACCTGGGTTATCATAAAGTTGCAGGCTGCCTTGAAATTGAAACCAGGAATTTCTAATAAGGCAGGGATAAAGGATGTATAGCTTTTGTTGGTAATGGATGGGACAGGGAGTTGTGGAATCAAGCCATTTGTTCTGCATAAAAACACCACTGTCAGAGATATGTGAAAAACTGCTTCAAAACAGTGTGGGAATGGTGCATTGGTGAACAGCAAAATGCTTGGACAGACATTGATGGGAAGCATGCTCACTAAATTGAGATGTACCTGTAGCTCAATTGGTAGCAGCCAGACAGTTGAGGTCCTTGTTTCAATTACTTGGTAACTCAGAGACACTGGTTTAAATCCAGGGAAGGGCATCTTAGTTCAAGCTCCACAAGCAATAAGAAGAGCAATCACAGAAGCACATTTAGATAAATGACTTCTTCAAAGTTGTCTATCATAATCACTGACAAAAGAAAAGGAATCAGCAGTTAAGGGTTTCTTTCTTTCTTTCTTTATTGACAATGAAGCAACTCATCCACAAAAATACAGATGAACGTACACAGATTTCTTTCTGTTCAAAATTGTGACCATTTTAGAAAATGAAAACATATCTGTATGTACCTGTTAATGGATGATAGGCTGGCTATGCTTTTGCGATGTTCCTGTGACTGTCACTGCAGCCCCAATCCTTCTCTGTTCCCCAGGATCTCAGGTAACACAGCTCGAGACAAGGACATCCACCAGTCTGTCAGTGCACAGATGAAGAAAAACTTTGCCAAGAAGAAGTGGAGGGTAGGTTTTGACAGTTTCCTGCATGTAATAGATGTTTCTATGCATTTTGGTGCCGTGTATGTATAACAAAAGATGTTTGATGTGCCAAAAGGAAGTTGAAACTCGAGGGCTGAACTATGAATGATTTTTGGTCTTTAAAGAAATAGAGAAAATAATTCTGAATCAGTACCTGGTCCATAAAGTTTATGGTCCACAAAAGCTAGCTCAATATAGGCAAAGAAACATCAAGTAAAATATGATACCAATCTATGGAAAATGGGCAAGGATCTAAAAGTAGATTAAGAACTTCCAGATGGCTACATTTTCATACATTGTGGGAGGTATAAAAGTCAATAATTTGTCTTTATACTGTCTAAACTCATGGGACAACCATCTGAGAAAGTCATAAAAACTGAGGTGGTGCATATCTACGAAATGAAACATTATGATACAAAACCTCATGGGAAATAAGAAGCTGCATGCCCTGGTCATGTCATGCAGATTATGAGAATTTTGACTGATTCTAAAGGAGTGATCTGGCTCAAAACTTGCCAACCAGACAGTCTTGAGGGTATTGTACACGTTGTAGGTGGACCGTGTTATTAAATGTTCCACTATCGATATTTGGGGAGCATACAAATCCACTGCAATCATGAAGTCATCTATATGAGCACACTGACCTTAGAGGTGTATCATATTCCCTTTACTGAAATTGGCTAGACAGAACACAAAAATATGGAATTGCATTTCCAAGTTATCTTATTGGATCATTTGAGATAGTGATGACTGTTTGACAAGTTGGAAAACTTTTTTCCCTGTGATGTGCGTTTAAGTCAAAGCAGTCACAAAGATGTGGTAGGATATCCAGTGAAACAGTGAGATGTGTTATTCTCCACTCACATTTGTTTGTTTGTACTGCATATCTGGTAAACTAGCATAACGTTACCGGTCCAGGTTTGTACAAAAGAGTACAAACTGCACATCAGGACAGATGTACATACATGTAATTGATCCACTCTCACAGGGAAAGTTCCCTACTCTTTTCGATCAGTGTGTTTGGTTCTTTTACATGCTTGAGGTGTGGCTGTCCGCAAACATGGGACCTTCAAGCTTGGTACTTATTTACACCTGAGTAAAGTGAGGAATATTTTGCAAAGTGCCTTTCCCAAGGACACAAGGTGGGCAGCGTATCGTGTTTGAACCCAGGTCCTCTGGTTACAGGCCAAACACCCTACCATTAATTCATCACACGACCCCACATTTTAACCCTCAGTATCATAAGGTTCCATTGTGACTCAGTTTTGGATTTACTGGTTTCCCAGTAATCTTTCAAATTGGCAATTTTGTTATGAAGTGTGATAGTCCAATTAATCCATTATATCCATTTTCATGAAGGAAGCAAAAATAAGCTCAGCAAAATCTCTGCTGGGCATGGGAACAAGTAATATCCACCACAAACATCCTGGCATTACCCTAACCTGTAACTTCAATCCTAGCAATCAGCCACAGGGATAACTCCTGGGGTAAAAGAGAATCAACTTCTTTTCCTTAATGGCCCTGGAGTGATGCAGGTGGAAAGTTCTGCATGATTGGCCCAGTAGACAGTTTTTAGCCTTGTGATACTATCTCCACAGTGCTTATTCATGTGGGCTTTATCCACAGCGCCTCGTGCCTTCTGCTCGTATTCATGACGTTAGTGGAGCAAAATGGAAAATGGCTTTATCTCCGTGCCACCCCAGCTACCCATCCAGCCATTGCCTGTCTTTATGATTCATGTGAGGGCAGAGGGGTCCCTTAGCAACAGCTATAATGACGTTATCTAAAACATGGAATACTATGGGTAGCTGCAGTATGGAAAATGCCAAATTCACCTTTATCCTCCTTTGCGAAGTTATCCTTTCATGTAGTTCTGTGTATGAGTGTTAATGAAGGTTTGAATTTGCATTTATATATGGTCATTCATTTATCGACTTAACTTTTTGGAATAGCAGCATTTGAGACATTCCTAAAAATGACTTGTTTTCTTGTATTTCACTCTGGAACGACATATCCTAAAAGGCCAATCACATTCAAAGGGCAAGGTAAAGGTGGTAAATGGCTTGCAATGTTGGGTTAAGGGAAGGCAAAGAAAATCTAGGAAAAAGACCTTCACAAATTGTTATTAACCTCAGTTGAACTAACATCCACACAACCTAAGACCCACCCCCTTCAGTCCTTCTTGGTTTGTCTTCTCTCATCACAGAAAGCATTGTTCACATCTAAGTTCTTGGATACACTGGGATCTGTTCAATCAAGAACAGGAAATGGCACGGAGAAAGATGCATGTATCTAAGATACTTGGTATCACCAAGGAATATAGAGTTGCAGCTTAAGAGGAAATTGGAAATGTTTCACTGTCTGCTTCTCTAAGGGAGTTTAGTGGATAAAAGTTTGGTGGATTATCTCTGTTCTGCAAAGGACATGGTAACCGTTATTGGTGTGGAAAAACGAATGAGAAAAACAAAAAAGATTATGCTGAGAAGCAGCTTACGAGTATGCAACCAAAGAAGTCATATAATCTGTTCTTGAACAATGGAACTGTTTGTTCAACTAACTATTATAACTGTTTTTGACCTTTGAATAATATTCTTGTATGCAGCATGACGTCCTAGTCTGTACTTTAGTACTGACAGTAGTTTGGGGTATGCCTGGGGTTGAAAAATTGCAGCTGATAGCTGTGAGTTTCATTATGCTTAACTTGTGGAATTTCAATGCAATCATAGAAGACCATACTCTTACACATGGGAGCATTCTTCATAGATATACATGACAAATATTACACTTTTTAGAACTCAAGGAAATCATGCCAAACTGAAGGATGAACAGAATTGGTGCTGCTTTGACTACAAATTTATAACAGTGAAGAAAATTTTCTTTTTACGCAGTGTGTAGCAAACCTTCATTCAGTTGTGCCATACGTGTATCTCTCCACTCCATTACACTTCGTTATCAGGTGCTCTTAGCCTTGTTCTGTGAAATGTGCTGCTAATCAGTAATAAGTTGTGTTAAAATTCATTATTCCCTTGTTGTTTATTCCCTGGCTTTCTCTACCATGGTAAAAATATTATGACCCTCATAAGCAATAAAAAAGCACCCTGAGACGATATGTACATGTACTTGTTGATACCACTTAGCAGGGTGTTTGATGAAGATACCTGATATGGAACACTCCAGGCAGTCTGCTTGATTAAACAGGTGGCCTAAGTTACTTGCTACAGGCTTCTTTTAATCCACACAGCAAGATTCTGATAAAATTCTTTGCCTTAAAATAGGACACATTGATGCAATGTGGATATCATGAATAATGTGATTTGTGACGATTGATGAAGATATTGCCTGAGGAGGTTCAAAGTGAAACAAAACTTTTGGCAAGCATATTACACATCATTCAATAGCAGGAGAATGTTACAGTAGTTTTATCATCGTGAGAACCTCACAGATCTTGCATGCTATGTTGGCTCTAAACCAAGTTCAACCTTCTTTTTACTCTATACCTCAATTCGTCATAGTGCAAATATTGTTCGACGGGGAAAAGAAGACGAGCTGTTTAGATAAACTATGGCCTCGGGCAGAAATCCATTTACAAGGCTCCGTCAGTCGCTGTTACATCAACTTTCTTCCACCCTTCATGTTGCCAAACAAAGTTATGAAGTAGCCTTTGGGGAAATGGCAATATCCTGTGAGATTGATGGTTCTGTTGTCGGTGGATAAAGGCACTCACCTAGTAGCTGCTGGGAAAGTGGTGTTCCTAACGTACAGGTGTAGGTAGAGTTAGTGTTATGTGGAGGAAAATGAATTGATAAACAGGAGACAGACAGAGTTGGTGT
>NC_049983.1:11452177-11455467 GCF_000003815.2 Branchiostoma floridae
AACAAGAGACAGACAAAGTTAGTGTTATGTGGAGGAAAGTGTGTAGTCCATTGATAAACAAGAGACAGACAAAGTTAGTGTTATGTGGAGGAAAGTGTGTAGTCCATTGATAAACAAGAGACAGACAAAGTTAGTGTTCTGTGGAGGAAAGTGTGTAGTCCATTGATAAACAGGAGACAGACAGAGTTAGTGTTCTGTGGAGGAAAGTGTGTAGTCCATTGATAAACAGGAGACAGACAGAGTTAGTGTTATGTGGAGGAAAACTGTGTAGTCCCTTGATAAACAGGAGACAGAGTTAGTGTTATGTGGAGGAAAGTGTGTAGTCCATTGATAAACAGGAGACAGACAGAGTTAGTGTTATGTGGAGGAAAACTGTGTAGTCCCTTGATAAACAGGAGACAGAGTTAGTGTTATGTGGAGGAAAGTGTGTAGTCCATTCATTTGATAAACAGGAGAAGACAGAGTTAGTTTATGTGGAGGAAAGGTGTGTAGTCCATTGATAAACAAGGAGGAACAGACAAAGTTAGTGTTATGGATTGGGGAGGGACAAGTGTGTAGTCCATTGATAAACAAGAGACAGAGAAAGTTGAGTGTTATGTGGAGGAAAGTGTGTAGTCCATTGATAAACAAGAGACAGACAAAGTTAGTGTTCTGTGGAGGAAAGTGTGTAGTCCATTGATAAACAGGAGACAGACAGAGTTAGTGTTCTGTGGAGGAAAGTGTGTAGTCCATTGATAAACAGGAGACAGACAGAGTTAGTGTTCTGTGGAGGAAAGCTGTGTAGTCCAATGATAAACAGGAGACAGACATACCTGTGGGTGTGTAGATAAATCTGTAATGTCCAGAAGTCCCCTGAAGTACAGACGATTGGCGGTGTGTGGGAGAACCTGTGATAGTCAATATTGCACAGAGGTGGTGGTGGGGATTTAATTGATAGTCACTATTGGGTTACAGTACCAGGTAGCAGCCATGATTGAAGGGTAATTTTTTTGACAAATGCCCCCAGCAGTCATCACATTTCTGGGCAGCTTGGGAAATGTAGACCATGTGATTACATGTTATATGTCCTATGTTTGTGCTCAGTGTGAAATATTTCTTATTAGTGGTGCTAAGAAAATTCCCACTTTCTATTAATCAAATCTCACAGTGCAGAAAATACTCAGTACTTAATGTTTGATGACTCGGGTTAGTAATGAGTCCATTAAATGCTAGCTTTATCATTCATATATGCATGATATCTCATCCCTGCCAGGTAGGAACCAAATAAATGCTTTCACAAACCTCAAGAAGGTTTGCCTAACATGTGCTGTTTTTCTGGTATGTACCACAGAGAGACGTTTGGAATCAGAGGAAACATAGATCATTATATTAACTCTCAACAGCTTGAGTCTGAACCAGAGAGTTGACTCCCATTGTACATTGCTAACTTTGTGTTATAATTAAACTGCACAATGTTGACAACCCATCGTTATGATGATACATAATGCAGTGCTAGATCAAAGCTATTTCAGTTCAAGAACATTTGAAAGTGAGACTGGATCCCCCCAAGTGTGGAATCTACAGAGAGTCATCTGGCTTGTAAATGTGTGTAAGTGTCTGGAACAAGGGCTCCTCTGGTGTCAAGTTCATCACATACTGAAGGTCATCTCTCCAAGAAATTGATGTCTTCTCTTTGAAGTCAATGTACCGTTGCATATGGATGTAGTGAATCGTTTCAACTGAGACATAAGAATGTCGCAGGCTAAGATGAGTTGTGGCCTGGGTCTTAATCATGCTACACGGGAGAGCCGCATCAAATGTCTGCTCAAACTTGTCCTTCCGGCCTGCCCCTGTAGCCATCAATTTAAACAAAGCCATAACCATTAAGCCTATGGTATGTTTAACATTATCAGCGATAACCTTTACCATACATAAGACTGCCGTTATGACAGTGTGGCATTGGCAATAACAATTTTGCTGAAGGGTCTGTATCTTGAGTTTGGTACAATCAGAGAATCCCAGCGATGATGACAGGATAACATGCTCGGGAGGCATGCTCACCTACATTGTAATGTCCTTATCTAGGTCTGCTGCAGCTTTGATATTGGCTGGCTTCAGGGCTGTTACAAAATCCCAATTGCAATGACATGCTCAGATGAGATGTCATAGTAGGCTATGATGAAAGAATAAAATGTGCAAACCATAATGATGATCATCGTGTATTGCATCCGGGAGTGCCAATCAGATACAAAGGAAATTGCCCAATGTGGATTGAAACATTTTGCTATAATGATCACTTATCTGTTAAGTTTCCCTTTACTTTGGCTTTTATTGTCTGTGTGGATGCTCATCACCTCTGGTCACACTGGAAAATTGTTCTTAGAATGAGATCTGAAAATTTGTCTTTATTTGCAAATGCATTGACAATGTATTGAGGAGCATTCAAAGTCAAAGTATTTAGTAGTGGTGATATGCTGTAATGTTAGAATAGAAAACATGCTAGGATCAGAAAAGTATCAAGTTTTTTTTTATTTGTCAATGTGCTGAATGTTTTTTTAGATGTTATTGTATTATTGTACAGCAGTGGTGAGGCACAAAGTTGAGATTAGAGAAATGCTGTTCTTTTATTTGACAACGTGTTTAATGTTTTGTATCATTACGTTGTTGTTGCAGCTAGCGTTCAATGCCACAACAGTAGTAAGGCACAATGTTGACATTAAAAGAATCCTGTTTTTTTATTTGGCAATGTTTTGAATGTTTTGTATCTTTACTTTGTTGTTGCAGCAAGCGTTCAATGCCACAACAGTGGTAAGGCACAATGTTGACATTAAAAGAATCCTGTTTTTTTATTTGGCAATGTTTTGAATGTTTTGTACTTTGTTGTTGCAGCAAGCATTCAATGCCACAGCAGTGGTGAGACACATGAGGAAGCTGCAGCTGAGTTCCCAGGAGAGCAGGGCGGCGGCAGGGCAGACGACAGAGACACAGGAAGGACAGCCTGCCGCGCCCTAACATGGAAAACTCTGCAGGTGTCATACCTACAATGTCACCTTCCCTTCAGTAGGACTCTTCCATGTAGAGAATACAGGCAGGGGTGGACCAAAAAATTTCCTACCCACATTCCACTATAAAGGGTACATTTTTCTTTTGATGAACAGTCATCTTTTATTTTGTTGACATGCTTGGGTCAGGCATTTACAATCCCATTATCTCTTGACGTGAATGTCGTTTTATTTTTGTTCCAATTTCTTGCAACCCCCATCGTTTCAAATTTCCTTTTGCAGAGTGTAACAATTGACACCCAACGGTAC
>NC_049983.1:11455567-11457164 GCF_000003815.2 Branchiostoma floridae
TTCATCATCCATTTAGAGAATGTTGTGATGAACATTTCTACCAAAAAGGCTGATGAAGCTCAGACTTACAATTCATTCATCCACAGATCATATAGCATGGTATAGATATAATTAATATTTAGAGACATGAATCAACTTCCAGAAGTGATTTTGATTCAAGAATTTGTGATCTTAAGCTTTCCAAATCATATTTTTAGTGCTGAATTGTGTCATTCTGTTCAGGCCAAAATAATGAGAATCATTTCTGTTGTCAATCAAAAGAAGTTTTGACAATCATAATATTGCTGCAGAGTAATTTTTGTGCTACTTTATGTGTGTGTTTCAAACAATCATAGATAATAGATTTGGGCAAAGGATCCTGATAAAAGATTGGAACAGTGAAAATGGACTGCACAAATGACAGGCATTGGCATTGAATGATCCTTCCCTTATTTTAGAAGAAGACACAAATACTTGAATTTTTTCTGTAAATATTTGTTTGGTTTAAATGATGGTGTCTTTTACATTCAATGTTTTCATTAATTGACATTAGAACTTCATTGTTGCTAAGATTTATATGCTAATCATTGATAATTTTGTGTTTGCTTTCAAGTATTAAAACAAGAAAATACCAAAGTGTATGTATGAGTATCCTTAAGAAACTTGCATTGGTGTACAAAAGTGTACTTCACTAAACAGGGTGTAGTTTTTTTGTAATGTTGTCATAGATGTTCCTAAAATGGTAATTAGTCTCTATAATATACATACATCAAGTACATGTACATGTAAGGATGTTGGATTTTGGTACAGAAAATGCTACGATGAACTACCTGTTGGCAGTTGTATTGCTAAATTCCACATGCATACTGTGTATTTTCGATGATGTACTGACATTATTCCTGTAGAAAATGTGTTCCTATTTTCAAACAAAGAAAACTGAGTCAGTTTAAAGTTAAGATATTTAATCATACATACTGTAAATGCAGAAATATTTGCGGTGGTTTTATGTTTGCGGTTTTTGCAAGGCAGTCTTACCGCGAACTTGAAACCACCGCAAACATTTTTCCATTACAGTTTGTGACTTGCACAGTTTATGGCACTACTGCAAACTTAAAAACACTCCACTTTCCCGCTAATGCGAAATTAAATCACTGCGATCTTAAACGCATTTACAGTTACATTGAACCAAAGTTTGGGTATGACAGAGCTACCACAGTAATGCCATCTAGCAGTGGTAATTGGAAATGCAGACTCTAAAGGATTACATCACCTCTGCCACTACACACAATGAACTTCAGTTTAGAGCCTGACTGTCTGGGATGTTGCTACATAAGAATCTTTCCATAGATGGTACAAAACAGCTCATTTTCAGATAACTGCTCAATAGTGTAGTTGACTGCTTTCATACACATGTACATGTATGGCTACTGTGAAACTTGCCTCTATCTTGTTACGATAGGAGATATTTTGGCTAAGCCTTATACAGTCATGTATCTAAGGGACTGTTTGCATCATGTACACAACCATTGGTGATAATGGCTAAAACTTTTGTAAACACGTATCATAAGAATTGTGGTGAATTCCAGTCTCTTATATGTGGTTCCAGTGTCACTCTGCA
>NC_049983.1:11457264-11467718 GCF_000003815.2 Branchiostoma floridae
ACAGCTGCTACACAGAAGTGGCTCATGTTCTTCATCATTGATGTTGCACATATGTAAGGCTTGTTGTTGTTTACCATTTCATGCCGCTGACAATCATGACTGTGCATACAGCAGAGTGTACCAAACACATGCATCTAACAGCTTTCATTTGCAACAGAAATGAAATAATATTTGGTAAGCTTCTTCAAACCTTTACTGTTTCATATACCCGGAACATTTTGCATAAAATGGAGGTAGATACAAACTTTTCCATGTTTTCTGCACCGAAAGTAGCATTAGGTGAATTGTATGTTACAGTAGCACACCTATCACATCAGGGTTTTTTTTAGCAACTCTTACACAAACTTTGAATGATGGTGCATGTTTGCCTTAAATGCTGTATAATCTACATTTGCACTAAGATTGGACTTGCATGTGCAGTTCAGAACAGATCTTTGTGCTTTTACAATGTTTTTGCAAGACTATCATTGGAAACACAACATTACGTTTCCTTTGCTCTACTTCTAGTGATTGCTGTGATCATTGTAGGTTGGAAAAAGATCAAAAATTGACTCTACATGTACCTTAAAGTTTGTAACATGAAATTTTACTGTTCAGTATCAACAAGTGATTCAAGATTGTGCAGTTTTGACAATCTTACAACTAACAATGCCAAGGAAGTAACTTTTGTTCCAAGCCGAATTCTTCACAGATTGAAAGCAAGTTTTCTGCAATCAATGAGCTTTACATGTGCTGTTAGGTGTATGAGCAAGAGTTGAGCTACATCGGAATAACTGTTAAGATTTTCGTACTGTAGGTTTATTCTAAATTCTGTAAATACAGCGTGTCAGCCAGTATTGTACAAACCCACCTCTACACCAGCAACTTGCCAAGTGCATTGGTGATATACAGTAAACATTTTTACTGTACCACCTGAATGTTTAAAGCTACCCAGTACCCAAGTCCTCTACATGGTTGTAGAAAAAAAGGAAACCAAAGCAAATTTCATTCAATCAGTTGTTTGTATCTATTTTTAAGTTTAATGATTATTCTGGACAAACCAACTTTCTGTCATGAAAGGCATTTTAAAACTCTTAATATTACAAAGTGTTTTAAGCTTACATACCTAAGAATCCTTGATATCCATGTGATACATAGAAACGTTATGACCTATAAAAATCATGACAATGTTATTGTATATTTCTCAATGATTATTATACTGATAATACTATGATGCTGTTTAATGAATTGTTGAAATTTTTTCTCTACAAATGTGTTTTTTCCAAATAAAAGTGATGAAACTGTGATTTTTTATGACATCTTTGTTCTAATGTTCTAATGCATTTGGTGTTGTATTGTATGGACTCTCTTTAATTAATCCTAGCTTAACTTTATCCACGGGGAAATCTATATCCATCTTTTTAAAAACAGAGCATTTGGGGATACCAAAATGGTGGAAAAATCAGTAGTATTTTTATCTTGATAAGAAAGCACCTTTCCAATGATGACAAGTTTGACCAGCTAGAACATGTTCTTTAGCCATGTTGGTTCTAAGCACTACCCTAACCCTAACCCTAACCCTAGTTGCTAGGGTTAGGGTTGTACTTAACTCATATCTCGACAAGAAAGCACCCGTTTTCAAAACGGTTTTCAGATTACACGTACGTACTAAGAGACCTTTCCAATGATACCAAGCTTTACCGGCTAGAACACAGCATATTGAGTCTGCAGCTGTATATCACACAGTCAAGTGATTCAGATGACCCACGTAGTCAACCCGATAAGCAAAATACAGAGCAAACAGATGGAAGTTCGACAGCAGTACCGTAACAAGCAACTAGGTGGCCTAAATCTAATTGTTTCCAGGTCTCAACAAGACTTACCCACATACCAATTAGAAATACAATCTATTCAGGCATTTTCGAGTTATGCTGGTCTTCTGCAACCTCACAAACGGTGTCAAACCCATGAAAGTTACTGAGACATGACCTTCTTTAATGGCGAAGGCAGCAATATACATATGTAATTATGTACACTGTTCCCAAATATCATCATGACGATCCATCCGCAATATCTCTATGTTGTTCACAGACACACTTACGTACAAAGCTTACCCCAGACCCGTAGGAAAACGCCAAGTGAATCATTTATTTTTGAGCTAGCTTGACCTTTCTTTCTACAACTGCAACGCACCTACCAAATATCGTGCAGATACTATCACAGCTTGTTCACAAGTAACTTACACAAAAATACAAAACACTACAGAACCGTAGGAAAACGCCAGGTAAACCGTTTACGGACTTACAACCGCTACACACCTACCAGATTTACACAAGATCCATTCACAACTTCTCGAGTTATATGCTGTTGACCTACATATAGACCCACTTTACCATGCATATGGCTAAATCAATTCCACAGCCTTCTTGGCGAAGGCGGCAACTTGCATTGTCTGGAATAAGTACGCAAATCTTCGACGGTTCAATAGCACCATCTAACTTCCAAAAATATTATTGCAGGCAAGACTGAAAAAAACTGCTGCAAAAACTACACAAACCGCTAGATGTCACCATTGACACGCGGGGTAATTTCAGGTCATTACAAGGATGTCCTGAAACTCGGGTATGAGTGACTAACCTTGACCTTTGAACTTCTGTAGTTGTTTTCAACAAGGAGCCATGAGAAAACACACCTGTGACGTGGTCGTTGTTGGAGCTGGACTAAGCGGTGAGGAAACACTGCGTATACCGACAACTTTGACAACTTTGCTTGTCCATTTCTTAGGACTTTAAGGGGCGTGTCGTGGCAATGAAAACCTAGGTTGCGGGTGTTTATTTTTTTCGGAGATCACTCATATGCGATTGTCAACAAGCACCCCTCCCCCAACACTGGCGGTCCAAGATCGGCGAAGGGGACTAGCAAGTCCATGAGGAAAACTCATTAGGTCCTAACGGTGTAGCTGCGGGAACTATTTGTGGGCTTCTTTTGCTTGCAGTCTTTTACATTAGCCCTA
Source organism: Branchiostoma floridae (assembly GCF_000003815.2). Classification (NCBI taxonomy): domain Eukaryota; kingdom Metazoa; phylum Chordata; class Leptocardii; order Amphioxiformes; family Branchiostomatidae; genus Branchiostoma; species Branchiostoma floridae. Next base: position 11,460,257 of record NC_049983.1, read on the forward strand.
ACATATAAGACTGCTAGTAAAAGAACACTGACAATTGGCTACTATCGGTGTCCCTGTCAACTGTTTTTTTTTACAGTTGCTGACACGATATAACGTTAACGTTGGCAAGAATCAATCGCTACGTGGGTTGACTACGTGGCCATGGGTTACCTTTCGTGAATGGATTGTGTTTTTTTTTTGGGGGGGGGGGTCCATTCTAACGTTGGTAACGTTTTTCTCAATGGACAATTGTTTGATAGTGTGAAAGGTAACGTTAACGATAATGCATTCATACTTGCACTATAATAATACCCACTGGAAAAGTGGCCATTTCAGTTTATATTTATTACAACAGCTTGTATTCTTTCACATGTTTCTTGCTATGATTGGAAATTAAGTTGAAGAACTTTTAGACATGCAATGCTAGCTTATCATTAACATTGGCATCTTGATTTCTTTATAACGGTACCATGTAAGGAAAATGTTGTTGCTGTTTTTTCCTTATATCTAGGTTTAACAGCTGCTAGACTGCTCCATAAACATGACTTAGACGTGGCTGTTGTGGAGGCCTCTGATCGAGTTGGGGGCAGGGCGTACACCTTGGAGGTTTATTCTTCTTTTTACATTTAATCTTATGCCTTTATACTAAGAAAATAAAAAAAGACAGTTACCATCTGAAGGGTCAAACCTTAAAAATCAATGTCACAACAGTGATAAAAGTACACCTATTGGCAAGATAATCTAAATTTATGAAGAACACCTAGCAATGCATATGAATTGTGATGTCAAAACTAACCCTTTCAGTTTCATACTCATTGAATATGATAATTTCTTTGGATGGATGGCAACTGATTCAAGGAATTCCATTCATTTCCTGTCAATAACACTTTCTGGGCACTGTTGACAGGATATTCCTGATAGTAGCCTAGCCATAGTGTAGAATTGTATGTCCCCTCCAACAAATGTAATATTACTATTTTATCTGTGCTTCAGAATGCAGAAATGGGCATGATATCAGACCAGGGTGCCACCCGCTGTGGGCCAGCCATGTCCACGTTATGGCAGCTGATAAAGGATGTTGGGGTGAAGGTCTGGCAGCAGAAACCTACCCAAATGGTGTATGTCACAGAGGTTTGTGTCCTTGTGTAGTGTTCTGAGGACTTTCACATTTAGAATAGTACTCTACCACTGTAGCTGATTTGAAAGTGGGAGGCAACATGTATGGCTACTGTAATGTTTGGAAAATGTCTTCTTTCTTCTTTTAGCTGCAAGAGTTATCATTGATCTTACACCTGTATGCTGTTATTCCTTGTAAAAGATGGAAATGTTGCTTTCTCTTTCCATAACGTTTTTCTTATCACAGAACAGTGTGTCCAGATTCACCCCCACATCGCTTCCCACATGGAACCCTCTGGTTAGACTGGACCATTATAACATCTTCAGTACCATGGACAGGCTGGCTAACCAGGTTAGTCAGGGTCTACAGTATCTGTTATAACATCATTATAACATCTTCAGTACCATTGGACAGGCTGGCTAACCAGGTTAGTCAGGGTCTACAGTATCTGTTATAACATCATTATAACGTCTTCAGTACCATGGCTAACCAGGTTAGTCATGGTCTACAGTATCTGTTATAACATCATTATAACATCTTCAGTACCATGGACAGGCTGGCTAACCAGGTTAGTCAGGGTCTATAGTATCTGTTATAACATCATTATAACATCTTCAGTACCATGGACAGGCTGGCTAACCAGGTTAGTCAGGGTCTATAGTATCTGTTATAACATCATTATAACATCTTCAGTACCATGGACAGGCTGGCTAACCAGGTTAGTCAGGGTCTATAGTATCTGTTATAACATCATTATAACATCTTCAGTACCATGGACAGGCTGGCTAATCAGGTTAGTCAGGGTCTACAGTATCTGTTATACCATCATTATAGCATCTTCAGTACCATGGACAGGCTGGCTAACCAGGTTAGTCATGGTCTACAGTATCTGTTATAACATCATTATAACATCTTCAGTAACATGGGCAGGCTAACCAGGTTAGTCAGGGTCTACAGTATCTGTTATAACATCATTATAACATCTTCAGTACCATGGACAGGCTGGCTAACCAGGTTAGTCAGGGTCTACAGTATCTGTTATAACATTATCATAACATCTTCAGTACCATGGCTAACCAGGTTAGTCAGTGTCTACAGTATCTGTTATAACATCATTGTTACATCTTCAGTAACATGGACAGGCTGGCTAACCAGGTTAGTCAGGGTCTACATTATCTGTTATAATGTAGTCAGGGTCTACAGTATCTGTTATAATGTAGCCAGGGTCTACCGTATCTGTTATAACATCATTATAACATCTTCAGTACCATGGACAGGCTGGCTAACCAGGTTAGTCAGGGTCTACAGTATCTGTTATAACATCATTATAACATCTTCAGTACCATTGGCCAGGCTGGCGATCCAAGTTAGTCAGGGTCTACAGTATCTGTTCGAACATCAAACTTTTCTTTTTACACTTTTTTTCCTCAGGTTCCCCCAGAAGAGCCCTGGGAGGCTCCATCAGCACAGGAATGGGACTCCTGCACCATGAAGGACTTCTTTGACAGGACTGTATGGTTCAAGTATGCCAGAGTCTGCTATACAGTGAACTACATGCACATCTGTAAACCTTCCTTTTCTTGCATTTATAGTATAGTAGATAGTAGGTGGGGCTTGCTGCTATCAATATCTCTATTTTCATTTACTTAACCGACAGTTTCTTGTTAAAGGATTTTTGGTACAATTTTCTGAATCTGTATCTATATAGCCCTTCGACGTAACACACCAGCTTTTAGCTTATGGATCAGAAAAGCATCAGACACACATTCTTCAACATGCAGAAAACACTTGACAATGTGGACTGATGAATTAGAAGGAGAAATATTCAAATTGCCTTAGGTTTATACCATTCAGTGACTGTATGTACATGAAACTATGTTCAAGACAATCAATGTTTTCATCATTTAGCATCACTGTTACCATTCAGAAAACTGTAGGTTGCACTCAGTCATGTGATTTTCCTTGCTGTGTTTGTGTAGGTCTGTGCGGAGGATCACAGATGCGTTTGTCAGTATGCTGGCATGTGCAGAGCCAGAGGAAGTGTCCATGTTGTGGTTCCTGTGGTTGATGGGACAGACAGGAGGGGGGAGGTTTGCCACACTGGTCAACTCAAATCCGCCTCAGGTACGGATCTCCACCTTTTTTAAATCTACCTTTGCCAAGAAGGTTATGTTATTGTTAGGATTTGTATGTACATCATTGCATGTTTGTATGTTTGCGGATAATCAGTATACTTGGAGAAGGTGATGATGAGTTGTCTTGATATTTGGTCTTTCTTTACTCAAGAAGAAAACATGAAACAAATGAAAGAATAGAGACAAAGTGGTAGTGATCTCATGTTGTGACAACTTAATATATTAACTCATAATTGGAATTTGAGGAGGTTTTAACGAGACCTCAAAATGATTAGATTTTGGGACCCCTAGGGCATGTTACTGTACTGCAGCAGAATTTTTATAGCTCTCATTCTGGACGTGCTCTGGTCATAAAATCTGAATGGTAGATAGTGTTACACAGAGTAAGAATAGAGCTAACACCCCTACCCATTGTAATAGAATAGCCCATCATGCATATTCAGAAGCAAGCCACCAAGAGAAGCTGAGACCTGAGATTCTCTCTCTTTGCCATCTGGACTGCATTGAGCATATACACGCTTTGTACGTACTAACCATAAGTAGAATAAAACATTGGAAATGCAGTGAATCTGTGGTAATTCATGACGTACAAAGTAACATGGTGTCAGAAGTGCCCTTCAGCAGAAGACAGAAGAAGAAGACAGAAGAAGACAGTCTCAAGTCAAGACGGAAGGACAGAGAGAGCCAAAGTCGACTGCTAAGGAGGCAGCTAAGTCTAATGTCTTTCTTCAAAGATAGCATCCAAAGAATGCTAGTCTAAAGAGCTCCAGAGAACTTGAATGTGAAGAATTATGAAGAATTTCCATTGTGAAATTGTGAAGAATTTCTAGACAGTCTGAGCCAGGCATGTGCGCAGGCATAACGGCTCCATTGTCTTAGCGTGTCCTAGTTCCAAGGACAAATTCCTTACCGTCTGGAAAGTTGACAGGTAGGAACTCTGCTAAAGAGCATGATCTAAGGTCAGAGGTGCCAGGAACAAGCATATGTCAATGTCTAGTTACCGTGCCGGCAAGTGACAGCATCAAAACAAGCACAGGCGGCAGGTCAGGCAAAGGACATTTGTTGAAGTAAACATGGCAGATAGTCGTCTATTACCGGTGCCCAAACCTGTAGAACTGACAGGAGATGTATCAGAAAATTGGGAAATTTTCAAAGATGAATGGGCCAGCTATGAGATTGCTACAGAGAAGAACAAGAAACCAAAGGAAATCCGAGTAGCAACACTGAAGACCGTAATTGGTAGAGATTGCCTGGACATTCTAAGGAACTTAGATATTCCAGCAGACCCTGGTCAGCCAGATGCAGACCCCAGGCAAGACCCAGATAAGATTATAGACGCCTTAGATAAGCACTTCAAACCTCTGAAGAACACTGTATACGAGAGATACAAGTTCAATACCTGTGAACAAGCACCAGGAGAAAGTATTGAAGTGTACGTGGCTCGCTTGAGGAAACTAGTGTCTACATGTGAGTATGGCGCTCTGAAAGAGGAGATGCTGCGCGATAGAATCGTGCTCGGAATCTGCGATAACAAGGTGAGAATGCGACTGTTAAAGCAGAAAAACCTCACATTGCAAGCAGCACTAGAAGAGTGCAAGACAAGTGAGACAACAAACAAACAGATCAAGGCAATGCAGACTGCAGAGACAGTGCATTATGCCAAGACAAAGCCAAATCCAAGTCAAGGCAAAGCAAAGACAAAGTTCCAGCAGCCACACAGAAGGATGCAACCACAAGTTAACAACTGCGGTTACTGTGGAAGAGCCCATGCTAGAGACAAGGGTAAATGCCCAGCATTTGGAAAGAAATGCGCGAAGTGCGATAGGCCCAACCACTTCGCCCGGGTTTGCAAAGCATCCAGCAAGAAGATAAACATGGTACAAGACAACGTGGCAGAAGATGACGAAGAAGTGTACACTGTAGGCTCTGTGTCAAGCAACAACAAGAAATGGTACATAGACCTGAAGATGAGTGATGGAAAATCTCTAAGCTGTCAGATTGACACAGGAGCTACATGCAATGTGATTAGCGAAGATGACTTCCGGAAGTTCGGGCACAAGATGAAACCAAGTAAAGCCAGATTGAAGCTATATGATGGTTCTATCCTTAAGCCAGTAGGGCAAGGCATCTTGAAGACGAGACATCAAGACAGTATCATAGATCTGGAATTCCAGATTGTCAAGACACGTCAGAATCCTCTACTGTCAGCTGAAACATGTACCAAATTAGGACTGATCACCCTAAACACGGTCAACCAAGTCAACAACAGCAAGACAGAACAGATAGTTGAGGAGTACGCAGACGTCTTTGAAGGATTGGGATGCCTCCCAGGAGAATATCACATTGAGATTGACAAAGAAGCAAAACCAGTACAGCATCTACCACGACGGGTACCTGTTCCTTTGAAAGCGGAACTGAAGAAGAAAATCGACGAACTAGAGAAGAAACAAGTGATTGCCAGAGTCACGAAACCGACGGAGTGGATCTCAAGTATGGTTGTCGTAAAGAAACCAGGCAAGATGAGAATATGCCTAGACCCCAAGGATCTAAACATGGCACTACACCGACCGAAGTACCAGATCCCCACCCTTGAAGAAGTCCTACCAAGGCTTGCCAAGGCCAAAGTGTTCTCAGTGCTAGATGCCAAAGACGGATTTTGGCAGGTCAAGTTAGATGAGGAGAGCAGCTATCTAACCACATTTTGGACGCCGTTCGGCCGATTCCGGTGGTGTCGCATGCCCTTTGGGATTTCCACCGCTCCTGAAGAATACCAAAGAAGACAGCACGAGGTACTGGAAGGTCTACAGGGAGTTGACGTCATCGCTGATGACATACTGGTCTTCGGATGTGGTGAAACTGAAGAAGAAGCTGACAGAGACCACGATGAGATCCTACGACCTGCTCAAACGCGCACGAGAGAAGAATCTGAAACTAAACAAGCGAAAATTGAGGCTCAAGTTAAAGCAAGTGCCATACATGGGACAGCTACTAACGGCAGATGGCCTGAAACCAGACCCAGAAAAGGTCAAGGCTATCACAGAGATGAAGACGCCAGATGATCTCCGATCTCTACAGAGGTTCCTCGGAATGGTCAATTACCTCGCTAAGTTCTTGCCACACCTGTCTGATGTGTGCGAACCACTGAGACGGCTAACAGACAAAGACGCAGTCTGGGTATGGCTTGAAACACATGACCAAGCAGTGAAAGAGGTCAAGAAGCTGGTGACAGCACAGCCAGTACTACAATACTACGACGTAGAGAAAGAGGTGACCATACAGGGAGATGCAAGCGACAAGGGACTTGGAGCGGCGCTCCTGCAGGAAGGACGCCCGGTAGCGTATGCTTCGCGAGCTCTAACCCCGACAGAACAGAACTATGCGCAGATCGAAAAAGAGTGCTTAGCAATTGTCTTTGCAGCACAGAAGTTCAACCAGTACATCCACGGCCGAGAAGTGGTAACTGTACAATCAGATCACAAGCCTTTGGAAGTGATTTTTAAGAAGCCTCTCCTCGACGCACCGAAGAGGCTACAAAGAATGATGCTCCGTCTGCAGAAATACCACCTAAAGGTGACGTACCGTAAAGGTTCAGAAATGTATATCGCAGACACTCTCTCAAGAGCCTACCTGACGAGGACCATGAACGAGACTAGACGAGACGAGTATGAGATACTCAAGATCCAGGAAGCAAAGAAAGAGGATCAAGAAATCGAACAAGTAACACCCGCTGAGTACATCCAAGTGTCCGATATGACGATAGACAGGGTACGTCGACACACTCAGCAAGATGAAGTCATGAGAGAATTGATGAAGACAATAAAGAAAGGATGGCCAGAAAACAAGACGCAGCTTAAGAAAGAAGTCCGTGACTATTGGACATTCAGGGACGAAGTCAGCATGCACGATGGCATTGTATACAAGGGACAAGCGATAGTCGTCCCAGCAGAGCTGCGAGAAGAGATGATACAGAAGACACATGCCAGCCACCAAGGAGCAGAAGCATGTATCAGACGAGCCAGAGAAACCATATTCTGGCCTGGGATGAGTGCACAACTGCGAGAAAGAATCGGACGATGTGACATCTGCAAAACCTATCAGCCGAAGCAGCAGAGGGAACCGCTCATGCCACATCCAACTCCAACAACGCCATGGAGCAGAGTGTCGATGGATCTGATGACATTTGGAAACCGACACTATCTGATCACAGTAGATAACTACTCCGACTACTGGG
>NC_049983.1:11467845-11484462 GCF_000003815.2 Branchiostoma floridae
CAGAGGAGTTCAAGCAATTCGCAAAGACGTGGAACTTTCGACATGTGACAACATCACCGTATCACAGTCAAGCCAACGGCAAAGCAGAATCGGCAGTAAAGATTGCCAAGAACCTGCTTAAGAAAGCAGCAGCAGATGGACAGGACCCCTGGGTCTCCATCTTGGCATGGAGGAACACTCCAACCCAAGGACAAGGCAGCAGTCCTACGCAACGACTAATGTCAAGAAGGACGCGAACGCAAGTGCCAATCAACACACAAGCACTAGAGCCAAAGGTAGTACCGAACGTCCACAATAACATCAACAAGAGAAAGGCCAGAGCGAAGAGGTATTACGACAAAGGCACGAGAAGTCTTCCACCAATACAACCAGGACAACAAGTGCGTGTAGAGTTAACACCACAGAAAGCAGCACAGTGGAAATATGGCACGTGTGTGCAACGTGTAGCACCAAAGTCGTACGAAGTAGAAGTCGACGGAGCCAAGTACAGGAGAAACCGAAAGCACATACGCGACACAACAGAAGAACAGAAACCATCAACAGATGTAGATGAGACAACAACAGCTCCAGCAACTGCAACACCAGAGTCGACAGCAGAAACAACGACAACTACGACTGAACCAACGCCGTATGTCACACGGTCAGGCCGAACTGTAAAAGCGCCAGACCGTGTGGACTTGTAAAATGAACTGGAAACAAAACTATGATCATGGACTGTGAATGGACAACGAATATGGACACTGGACTCTGATAGATTTCAAGTTTAGTGATAATGCATGCCAGTTAAAGATAATGCATGCCAGCTAAAGATAATGCATGAAAGTTCAAGAGAAAGGAACTAACATATTTTGTAAAGAAAAGGGGATGTTACACAGAGTAAGAATAGAGCTAACACCCCTACCCATTGTAATAGAATAGCCCATCATGCATATTCAGAAGCAAGCCACCAAGAGAAGCTGAGACCTGAGATTCTCTCTCTTTGCCATCTGGACTGCATTGAGCATATACACGCTTTGTACGTACTAACCATAAGTAGAATAAAACATTGGAAATGCAGTGAATCTGTGGTAATTCATGACGTACAAAGTAACAGATAGCACTTGGGATATTAAGTATTGTAGGTGTAGGCCCCCTAGTGGCTTTTTTAGGAATGCCAGGAGTTGATTTTGTTTGCCACTTTGAAAGGGAAAAACTCAACCAGTTGTAAGTGTCAAAGTCTGCCAAATTTGTCCAATTTGAAGTCTTGTTCAACAGAAGCAGTGTTACCTTCAGTAATTAATCCACAATTGGGCATTATATAGTCTCAAACAACATCAATTTTTGGTGACATTAAACTCAAGTTCCAAGAGTTGGCATAAGAATTGCATCTCCATCCTATTACCCAAAATATTTTTCCTACAACACTGTCATTAATCATTAATCAGATGATATAGAAATGCAGCATTTAGAATCTTTCAAGACACCTAAGAGTTTAAGATGTGAAAACTCTAAAATTGTAGAGTTGTATGGTCATTTGTAATAAACATTTATAAAAGCATTCATAAATGATTATCAGCATTCAACAGTCGGATTGTGGCTAACTGACAGCTGCAATAGACACGCATATGTTTACATAACATCAATTGCCTTGGTATGATAAATGGTCCGCTGGAGATTTTTGTCATTTAGATGGTATTAGATACCCTTTTGCAGGGAATACTGCACCGCAGTGTTATGTTCCTAACAGTTCTTTTCTATAATGAGACAGAGTCTGTAATATAAGAAGGTCAAGGACATGTTTCCAACCTGTAGGTTTAATCATTGGAGCATTCATGGGTTCAACCATGTCGTGGAGAGTCATGGTTCTTCTTTCCAGTGCAAGGTGTTATATAATCTCTGAAAAACATTTGCAATAATGACCAGTGTGACATTTCATCTACAAGTATATTCAAGATCATATAGCTAGTTTATTGGTTGAATGCATGCAGGCTATTGTTGTATGGTTGTCTTAACCATAATTTGCTTTAATCTATGTTTTAATTTTTCGATCCCCTTCCCAGTACAGGGTAAGCGGAGGCATGCAGCAACTTTACAAGATCCTGGTGGAACAGCTGGGGGACAGGGTGACCTTGAACTGTCCTGTCACCAAGGTTGAGAATGTAGAGGATGGAGTTCTGGTGACAGGCGACGGAGCTACTTGGGAGGTCTGTGAATGCATGTACCTCAGACTCTTAACTTGTTACCTTTTAGAATGATAATGCTTTGCAGCATTTCATGTTTTGCAGCTTGATTTCAGTCGAGCTCACAGTTATCTAGCTGATCTTAGGCAGGTTATAAGGACATATTCAGCCAGGATTTAAAGTGTACGTTAAAAAGGGTGATTCAAAATGAAGTGGTTTCAAGTTGGTGGTTGTCCTATAGTCATATAATATTTTTGTACAGTATTATACAAACCCAGTAACATCTATTCAAGCAACTTGATAGAATTTGTATATAGATTTACCTTGCATTTGACATGCATGTACAGAAATTGAAACTGTACAGTAAAAAACATACTCTACTAGCATTCCATCTGATACCTTTCTTGATGCCTCGCTAATAATTGTTTTTCCCAGGCTAAAGCTGTAGTGCTGGCTGTCCCTCCACCATGTTACAGTAAGATTAGCCTCTCCCCAGCCTTGCCTGACTTCTCACTGGTAATGTTTCCCCTAGGCTAAAGCTGTAGTCCTGGCTGTCCCTCCTCCATGTTACAGTAAGATTAGCCTCTCCCCAGCCTTGCCTGAGGCCTTCCACCACTTCACCATGGGCCATGCCTACAAATGCACTCTGTACTACAAGACTAACTTCTGGGGAAATGGAGGTAGCTTACTAGAGACTTTACATACTTTTGGGAAATCCGAGATATGCAAAGGAGTAAGTGTTGGATAAGAAAAATGTCAAGTGCAAAATTTAAAAATGCAATTTCCTGAAGTGCGGTTTATTGAGCAAGCTATAGGCTTAAGTTGTAATATCTAGAAGTTTAATGTCTAATTCATCTGTCTAGACAAGAATCTGTTTGTATCTTTCCCTTTCAATTTTCCCTCAATGATTAAAATCTGATTGCCTATCCCAGGATCAAAATATAAGGAACAGTGATTTTTCCCTTCTAAACTTTTATTCCGGAGTATAGTTATTAGATAGCATCTTTATCAATGATCAGATGATTTTAGACTTAAGATGAGTGACTCACAGTTTGCTGCTTGCATCTCACAGATACATTCATGCGGCTGTATTCAGACTATCCTGATTGCCTTGCTGTGAATGCCTTTGACGACACCGTTCCTGGCAACAAGTATCCAGCATTGACAGCGTAGGCTTTAAGACACTTTATTTTGTTTTGAAGACTATCTTTGCTTTGTAACAGGATTATTGTAAAGTCATCTTTTGTGAGCTACAAGTGAAGTGTACAAACTAAGGGCTTGAGACTGCATTTTATGTACCTCTCAGTATTCATATTTTCTGCTAATTTAAAGTCTTGCCCAATGGAGTGCCCAGAATGATTGATGTGAAGCTAACCCTTCAAACATGCTTACTTATTGCTATTTTGGCAGATGTACATGTAAGGGGATTCTGGTTCTATTTCTCTACAGCTTATCTAATAGCACCCCCATTATTTGGCATGTACATTACCTAGAAGTTAACTAAAAGTGAGCAGATTATTATAGGACTTAGCGGATACTTTAAAACCATTTACGAGGGGCGTGCAATAAGTAATGGTCCTGACCCACTTCCAGTTGTCTGATGTAAATGAAATTTTGTATGTGTAATAATTCATATCTCTATGGGTTATGTTGCAAAAGACAGCTCTGAACTAATTGTGGTTTCTGATTTACTGGTGTTTGAACTGAGTTAGGTGTGAAATGGACCAGGTGTGAAATGGAACCAGTTGAGTGTCGCGCAGTGATCCGGTTTTTGTATTTGAAAGGACGCACACCAAAGAAGACTTTTGATGAAATAAATGAAACTTATGGTGATGATGCCCCATCATATGACCTTGTAAAACGCTGGCATCCTGAATTCAAACATGGTCGGAAGTCTGTGGAAACAGCTCCCAGACCTGGTCGTCCCTCTTGTGCCATTGATGAGGCATCAGTTGGAGGACCAACCTGGGGTGTCCTACAAAATCGGTGTCCAGAGCTGCATCAAACGATGGGAGAAATGTATAACTCTGGGTGATTCCTATGAAGAGAAAGACTAATAACTGTGCCAAGTTTCATTAAAGACCAACCCCGTACTATAAAACCACCCAATAAATTCGGCTAACGTAAACTACTAGAGCTCAGTCTTCTGTTCACTGTGGTGGAGTTCACATCGGGGAAGGCTGGCTGAGACGGCTGACCAACACAAGTTTATTTTCAATTCAATTTTGATATTAGGATACTACATTAGGTATTCAAGTATGATTATACATAAAGCTTTACCTAACCCAGAATATAAAGTAATGAAAATGCTGGCTTGCTGCTCAGTACTCAGGTACTGTGAGACATAACTGACAGTTACATGTACAGTCTACATAGCCCCTGTTGGTACACTTGCAAACAGACACCACATTATTAGCCATATTTCTAGACACATAAATATCAGAGCTAATTCAGTTATAAGGAAGATTTTCAAGTTGCAATCATGTGTAGATACAAAAAGACATTTTGATACAAAGTTGGCAGGGCAGACTTGAAAGTTTCAATTTGAACACAGGGTTGGTTTCCCAAAATTTGAAAGTTGCTGTTATTAGGACCTCGATTATGTAACTTTGTTACAACTATCTTGATAATTCTGCAGGGTTTGATAGTGTTTCCTTGAAAACCAGTAGAGAAAAATATTTGAATTTTTGACCAGTATTTTATGCTAATCTGTCCCTGCCTTTGTTTCCAGTGTGTAGACAGTCTGAGATTTTTATTAGTTTATGTATTTATAGGGGTCAATTCACCCCTCTAGCTGCTGGGATGGTCACAGTAGGGAGTACTTCCTTAGTGCTGTGCCCAGGGCACTCCTGTTTGGTCTTTAATCTCCTGCTATGGGAAATGGGTCAGGACCATTACTAATTGCACGCCCCTCGTATAGCTTAAAGGTACACATCGTATATTTCCAGAAAAACCTCTCTGTTACACAGTGGATCATAATAACCCCCAGCAGGAGTCTTCACACCTCATTGAAAATAAAAAAGATCTAGAGATTTTTTAGACAATCTTGAGATCTTTTGAGATAATCTAGAGATCTTAAGATCTTTCAGAAAGTCTCAAGATTCTTTGAAATGATCTTTTCCATGCATGCATATCAAGACATGGGACTTTTTCAAAGAAACTTTCAAAATATCTTGTAATGAAATATGTTAACATTTGTGAAGTATCTTAAGATTTTTCTAGATGTTTGACTCAAGATTGAGTCAAAACATCTCAAGATTGAGTCAAAACATTTTTTGCACAAGATTAAGATCTTTGGTATAAATCTCAAGATTTTTCAATTTTCAACAAATAGTGAAGACCCCTGCTGGGGTTCATTATGATTTGTTGAGTACCAGAGAAGTTTTTCACAATGCTGTATAAGTTGAAGCTGTACAAGGCTACAAGTAATTTAGTCTAAAGTGCTCTGCTCAGTCTAGCAATAATATGCTTACTGTAATACATGACATTAAAATACATTTCTCTCTTGTTTTTTTGTTCCATTATTCCATACATAGGTTAATAACAGGTAGAAAGGCCATTGAAGCAAGCCAGACGAGTAAGGAGCAAAGGTAACAAGAGATAGACTCTAAAAACCACTTTTGTTAGGTTTAGAGACTCTTTAATGTCATATGATAATCTAATTGACTTTTTACTCAAACTGACTTCTTAGGCCAGATAGATTGACTCTTTTCATGACTTTGTCAACATCCAATATCATCATATTCCATATCAAAAGTGCTTGGTGAATTCGCTGTCAATTTAGTTACAACTTCTTTCTGAATGTTGGCTATGGCATTATATCTCTAATAGGATTAATTCTTGTGTAAACATGTGGAAAAATGCATTCAATTTGATGTTATACAAAAATGCATGTTTCTATCTGAATGATGTATGACTTTTAATTCAGACTATTTCTTTCTTCCAGGAAAGATTCTATCTGCAAATGTTTGGCCAAAGCCTTTTCTTCTGAAGAAGCCATGCAGGTAAACTGCTGTTTAGTTACTAATTACTAGCAATTTCTGTACAGTACACCACATATTGCATCTGTCTGCTATAAGGGTCGACCTCGTTGTAGCTTGAAATGGAAGTTTCTTAAAATCAGTTGGCTTATTACTTAGCTGAGCACAGTCACCTGTATGGAATGATACAGTCACCGGTATTGTATTTACGATAGTATCAACTTCTTACTGCTGAATACTCAATATTTTCTATGTTTTATGTCATGATCACATTCACTTTGCCAGCCTTTGGATTATGTGGAGATGAACTGGAATGAGGAGGAGTACATTGGAGGTGGTTTCTCTGCATATTACCCTCCTGGTGTCCTCACCCGCTACAAGACCTTAGGACGGTAAAGATGTCGCTACTTGACAGACATTTGATGTTTAATTACCGGGTCATCAAGAAAATGTTTGCATATGTGTCACAGTGTGTGTGTGTGTGTGTGTGTGTGTGTGTGTGTGTGTGTGTGTGTGTGTGTGTGTGTGTGTGTGTGTGTGTGTGTGTGCGTGTGTGTGCATGTGTGTCTTTGTGTTTTTGTGTGTGGAGCTGTGGAATTGGATCCTTATATGGTACTGCAGCAATTCCTTTTCATCATAATTGTTTGAAAACTATGATCAGCAAATGTATCAAAGCTGTGCCAATCTGTGTGGTACTATGTTGTACTTCCAAGTAACTTGTTAAAGATTCTCTCATTCTGGGTTGTAGGTGTAGATACAACTCTACCAGCAGAGTGTTCCTAGCTGGAGCAGAATCAGCCACACAGGGGTATGGCTTCCTGGAAGGTGCTGTCTGGGCTGGTAAGAGAGCAGCTGAGCAGGTAAGGTCAACTGAATAAGCATGTTCACTGATCCAACTGCACATGCACATGAGGTCACAGGTTAAGGCCCCTGACTTGTAAGTAAATTCTTGTCTCAGTCATGCCTCAGTCCAGAGTGATATGGCGCCCAATCAATAAGATTGCAAAACAATCTCCAGACATGTTTTGACGAATGAAAAATTAATGCAAATGAACATGTCCGGCTGGATTTGTGATCCTGCAGCTTTGTTTAAGATTCTGGACTTTTTCCAGACATAAAACTCTTTGAATTACATCTAGCTTCCCTATATGCGCTCCCAAAGATGACAAGCAGTTTCCAAAAATATGATTCATGGGCTACATACTCTAGGATGACAAGATTATGTATAAGGCATTCCTTCCCAGCTAAATATTGAGACATGTAATTGGTAAACTGAGACAGTTATCTTAAGTCCCGGTAATGAGATGTCAGTTCACATTAAGTTTTCAAAAGGAGAAGACTGTAAAGCTCAAACACCAGGTTATGTAATGCAGAGTATATTTGAGTAACCTAAAGAGTGAATATGCTGTGGGGATGATGATGGTTCTCAGCTTTATGTAACAAACCAGTTGCTTGTCGTCTGTGTTCAACTAACTTCTGTATCTTGCAGGTGATTGCAGTTGTTTCACAAGCAGCTGATGACAGCCATCCTGAGGAAAAGCAGATTTAGATATGTCTTGCTCCTAAAACCTGCTGACATATATAAGAAATATGCATTTGGCTCTACTATGATGTGTATCAAGCATTAATCTCTGATGTTTAACTTTTATGTTGAGAAAAAATTCTATCAATGATGATTGAATGGCATTTTAGATTGTGGTTTTATTGAAAGCGTTGTATTTGTATGTTCTGATTTAACGTCTGGACACGCTCATTTCATATGTCGGTATCTAATATATATACAATAAATGTAGTTATCATAGTTTGGGGTTTTCTGGGTTTGGAAAGAATAAGACTGCTTACTTTTATTATACAGGTTATAAGAATGAGATCTCTGCTCCCATTCATTGCTACATTGATTACCAATTTGAGTTAACCAGTGAAACTTGCTCCCTTAGTATGTACATGTATAAAGGAAATAAAAGTTTTCTGGCTTAAATTATTATCATTTTGATGCATTCCTGTGTCCCTCTCTTAATCTAAAAGACGAACTCAGCTCTGAGCTTAAGTCAGATTTATCATACAAATTGTGCTGCAAAACTCCTGACAAAGACAAAACACTGTCAAGTCTTTGTAAAATATTCATACATGTAAAAGGGCAGTCATTGAACTCTGAGGTCAGCAATTATTTAGCCATCAATTTTCTTGAAAATGGCCTCAAAGTCAGAACCTCACTGTCTCCTGTGCAAAGCTGTCAGGTACCCTCATGACTTGTTTAAAGCCAAACCTCGGGTGATCCACATGAGCGCCCTCGTGTCTGCACAGTTAATAGCACTCCATCAACTTTGATACATGCTTAAACAACAAAGTGTCACAAGTGCAGCCCAATTTCCTGGCTATAATTGAGGAATTCCAGAAGTAGTCCACTTAAAAAGTAACTGACTTGTGCTTTAAAGGTCGCTGACAAGACGGGGATAACAGGTTGGCTCAGTGGTATTGCCCATTATAATGAACTCATAAGAAGCAATTAAAACCATATAATAAAGAAAGTCGTGGTTGGATCATCCTTATTTTGATCTCAGTGTATGAAGTAATGCACTTATCTTACAAATGACACTCGAAATTCCAGTGGGAAATGAGTGTGATTTGTGTACAATGATGTGGCGGAATGTGATGCTAGGTCTCAACACTAGCGCCGTGCGAAATACACGTACACAATACATCTATGTTGTATGTATTGAATTCGAAAGGTAATCATGTGATTAGAAGTTACATTAGGAGACATGAGTGGTGGATTTAACTTCAAGTCAAACCTAAGTTTCAACACAGTCAGAACCGATCACTTACATGACAACATTGAATCCACATGCGGTTTTCGTCTGGGAACTTCGTTGAGTCTGCCACACCATGTTGGCTACGTGCTTCTATAAATACTGTTCAGGGAAAGCAGTGGAAGATGAACTACATTTAATTTGTCAATGTTCACATTACAATTCCGAAACAAACAAACTTTTCATTAAAATCCGCAAAACTTTCCCAAGCCTTTATCACCTTACCGACCAACAAAAATCAATCTTCTTGCTTAAGTCGTATCTATCTCCTACTGCATACGGAAAGTAAGTCAAAGTCAAACCCATCAAATAGCTTAAGTAGAAATAGATTATAATTTGCAATAAAGAAATTATTGAAAACTTCAGTCTGTCTGTAACCTTGTAATTTGCAATAAAGAAATTATTGAAAACTTCAGTCTGTCTGTAACCTTGTATCTTAGACGCCCCACGAGCTTCTGAGAAAGCAGGAAGCAACAGACGTGCTGAATCTTGTAAACGCCGTGGAAAATTCCTTCCGGATCCAGTCTTCATTGCTGACTAAAAACAGAACTTCCTCCACTTAGAGCGCTTTCTGTCCCCTTTCCGGAGGCATGCAGTCGCCTTAAATCGCACCTTTGTGGAGCATCTTAAGCAAAATAGCATGCAAATTGCTTAATTCGCCTTGAAGTGGAAAGCAAATGCTTTTAACGCACTATTTACACCACTGGACACCGACAATCTTAGAGATGGCCATTTAAAATGAAGGCTTCCCGCGACGGTCTGCACGACTCTTGCACCCTTTTTGAGCATAGTATCCGAAGGTCACCACAGTCTTTAATCAAAATAACCGTAAAAGATTCCTTTGGTATTTATAGGTAGAGAAGCAACCTGACATTAAATGATTACATTCTGTTAATTCAGCCTTTATTTTACTTCTGCGGAAGTTCTTTGTTCTATCTCCGATATTGGTTAGTCTTTTATAGGCACCTTATTGAAGTGCCTAAAACATAATTGCTTGCAAATTGGGTCCCCTCTTCAGAGTGGCTTCTCCTTAGAAGGCAAACATTTATCTGTGTGTTAATTGCTGACAATGGTGAAGAAAATCTTTGCAAACTTCGTGTGTGTTGGTTCGAACGTGTTTGTCCTAAAAGGTAGGTCACAATAAATGAGCTGTTACTCTTATCATAGATGTTGCCGCTTTGTATCAACACAAGGAGGTCTTTTTCAACCTTCTTGATCAAATGCACGCTTACATAATTGACTTCTTTATTGTACCCTTTGTGGTTTTCACAGAAAGCAGCTCACATTTCAAGGTTGAGCCGTCCTTGAGATAT
The DNA here is from genome assembly GCF_000003815.2 of Branchiostoma floridae. NCBI lineage: Eukaryota > Metazoa > Chordata > Leptocardii > Amphioxiformes > Branchiostomatidae > Branchiostoma > Branchiostoma floridae. Next base: position 11,478,108 of record NC_049983.1, read on the forward strand.
CAAATGCTATATTTTCTCGTTGCAGTTTTAAGCAACAGCTTCGAGTATACATATCTATTTAGATAAAATCTGAGATATCAAATGCTATATTTTCTCGTTGAAGTTTTAAGTAATAGCTTCGAGTATATCTATCAATTTGAATGAATGATTTCAGTAAATTGGTCCCCGTTTAAAGAAAATGGCAATTATTTTAGAACCGAAGTCTATGCACCGTTTAGGCCGAAGAAAATAATGTAATGTTTCTGGTTAGACGAACGACCCTAGCAAAAACTTCCCGACCCCGGCCTTTAAATTTTCTTCTTGTCGGTCGCTAGTAAGGGACATGAAATTTTCGATCAGACATAAGTAAAGAAATTCAAACAGATTTTCTATATTTCACACAATTCACACTCTGACACTGTTTACAGTTTAAGGCTCTGAATAGTTTATCTAAATATATGTAGAGAACATATCAATATACTTGTGCTTGTTCAATGTAATAGATATAGAATATTTCTATATGGTTACATTTTATGACGAAAATATCAATGCCTGATACATTTCAGTTTTACATTGCTAAACTGTGTTGTTGGATCACTGTGGCCGAGATCCATAAAAAGAAAATCCCTTCCTACCGACTCTAGATCTACTTTTTACCGTCTAGAGACCGTAATTGGTGACAACATTTTTTGGAAGGCCTTAGAGATTTTTGTCCGCCCTTTCCCATTCTTTATCAGAAACAAACAATTTCAACTAACAAAGAAATCTATATATCATCACTGTAATCGCTGTATACACAGAGTTTCCGCAAATCCCATGTCACAAAATAATTACTATTTTCCGGAACCTGAAATCAACAACAGTTGCTGTGTTTTTAGGTGCACACACATGAATTTAACCAGCCTTGTTTCGAGTTACATGTCATTATTAAAGGACTTAAATACGACACCTAAAATCGCATTAAGCTAATCTAGATAAGTGATATATATGAATGAGGCGACGCCAACTAACGCTTACCCAACATTTGTCAGAAACGTTAGTCATTGGAAAACCAGACTTAACAGATTCTAGGTCTGCTTCCTTGCATGCATTAGCATTTGAGTAGACAAACGTACATGCGCCGTCCAAAGCAACTGCGAGTGCGCGATGAATTGCATATTTAACACACGGGTGCTTATAAAGAGCCCTCCTGAAGTGCTACGGCTCAGACATTAAGGACACCTGTGGATGGTACATACGTCGACGCTTCGTTCGTTATCTAGTGCTGTCTGTCTATTTGCGCTCTGACACAGATTGGTACACGGTAAGTACATTATTCAAATTTCCATAGGTTCTTTACACACCCTTTTTACTAAAGGCTGCTACCGTTAAGCAAACGAATATATGGCAGCTCGCTCAGCGAGTTTCACAGAGAAAGAACGACTTTTTACGTTTTTTTCTCTTTATCATAATTTGGTATCGAGCATCATATTCCAATCATAAAATCAAGAGTTGGTTACAAAATCCATTTCTGGTCTCCCAGCCATCTAGTGGAAACGGGGCATGTACAGTGGGAAGTGGTAAAACCTGCCGCAGACAATCTACGGTAGACTTGATGAGTCTCGCAGTAGAGCCATAGGGTATAAAGCTATACACTTTCAGCACTGATATGTATATGAAATATGAGCTATTGGCCTGTAAGCTGACAAATCCCGGTGCGTTTTGCTTTTCACAGCAAAGCGGATTAACCTAGAGAGGACTTTAAGGGTTAGTATTTCTTGTTCAGCCAATGACAAATGGGATATGCGTGTCAGAGCTCTCTTTCTAAGTAATATTTTCAGGTTATCGTGCCGTACGTGTAGTTTTATACTCAGTCTATCACATTTTTATGCTGTTCTACTTATATAGATGTATAATAACTGTCTCATCTTTCATTTATATATGCCTTTCATTCCCTTAATTTGTGTACCATTGTTTCGCTTTGTTTGCAATCAGCGCACGGGTATGAATTCGCAATAGAGTTTCAGTATAATACTTAAAAAAATCTTGTTGTTATTCGACGATGTCACAACTTGAATAAAGGTTATGTTTGAACCTTCTGATTTTGCAGATAGTCATACTTTCAGTGAAAGTATACTTATATGTGGGTGTGTTTGCACAAGATGTCTACATTGACGCACTTGTACCGCTAGTAGCTATAGTTTTGTTCCATTACCGTCACCGGTAATGCCAGACAATCATGGTTCCGTCTGTGCTTTGATCCCAAGAAAAATAACACCACCCCCGTTCAATATCTGTGCATATTTACTAAAACAACGCCCTCGCAGCATAGCTACACGGATACAAATGTCTTGTTTTCACGGAAAATCTTTTTTTTTAAATTCTTTGATTTGAAACAGCCTGAAAAAGCCTGAAACAAAGATTATATACAGGAATCCTATAAGCCATACGCATCGTAATTAAATCTGTCTAATCTGCGTAAGCAGTACCCAGCTTATAAAATCTCCTTGATTTGTAAGTTTTCCGGATGCGATATTCGTTAAGTACATCAGTGATCCTGTTTATCATTGACGCAACCTTGATATGGTTAGATTTTTGAAAGTCACCTTGTCATTAATTTTGTTTTTTGGGGGGACGAGGAAAGGGGGCCGGTGGCCCAGTCTCTGAGAGAGCTTAGGCAACATCGCAACATCGAGAAGAGTATGGGCGACTCAGTGTGCTGGGCCAAAAAAACGCGCGCCGAAGCGAAGCCACACTAAAATTGCATTATCACTAACTACTTGAAAACCAAAACGCTTCATCTCGGCTTACCTTGTGCTTTACTGTCAACAACCACCCAGTATCAGATAATTTCCCTTCGGAAATGCAATGACAGTTGACGAATACATAACATAACTGATATAGATTGTACTCTGTCGGATCATACACCAACTTATAATTTTTTTTTTACTTATAATGGTCACCACGTAACAAGGCCCGAAGGCCAGTCCAAGGTTACGGGTTACATGATTGGAACTGTAACAGCATCTCTTCACCCTAGGTCAGAAACATCATGATTGAGACCAGCCCAATTGCTCACTATGAGTGAGGACTAACTGACCCAATAGGCGAAGCAGGGGTTACGAGGGCTGCTCGGGAGATTCCCTACCCCATTGTCAGGGAAACAAGACTCGATGGGGCTAGAAATAACAACAAAAGCAAATTTGGAATGTTTTAGAACAGTTCACTACTCTCCGTGTTAGGTACATTGTGACCCAAAGGCAAAACATTTTCACCAGGCCCTGCATATGTGCACGCACACATTGCTGGTCGGAACGGAACGTTACATGTCCGTGCATCCGTGTCATATACCTTTGGGAAATATGGACCATTTTAATCGGAATAGAATTTCATGATTAGCCTAATAAATCCTCTTACCCATTTCTTCTAATCATTAGGTTGCTGAGGTGTATAGCCACAGCTATTCCGGACAAGCGACTTCAACAAGCCGTTGACAACCGAAGAGCAAAAACATGGCAGTGAACGGGACTGTTGCATCCTCGACACCAGCAGTCACTGTGGACAATTTATTTTCAAACGAGACTTTTTACGTGACAAATGTAACTCAACCTTTCACCACGACCTCCTCGGTGACCAGAAGGGAGTTCAACCCCAACCCAGCGGCATCCTTCTTCTTCTTCTCGCTCTCAATCATTGGGACCCTGGGCAATCTGCTGCTCATCTTGGCTTTCGTGTTGACCAAGAAGCTACGGTCTTCTCTGAGCGCGTTCATCACCAGCATGGCGGTCAGCGATCTCATCTTCGCAGCCCTTTATGACTCGCTCTCGGCTCACGAGCTGAGCGCTGGTGGCTGGGTGTTTCAGCCGGAACTCTGTAAAGGTCTCGGGATCATCACGGTTCTCAGCGGATCGCACTCACTTATTTCCTCGGCCCTGGTCGCCTTAAATCGCTACACTCTGGTCACCAAAACGTCTACAGTCTACAGAATGTTTTTCTCACCTGTTAAGACTACCATAATGATAGTGATGGCGTGGACAATATCGTTTCTGATGGTTACACCGGCTGCATTTTTCGGGTTCGGTGCGTTTGGATACAACGTCGCCACCAACACGTGTGACTTCGTGGTTTCCGATCCGAGCACCTACGTGTACTTCTTTACCTTCCCTGGCGCTTTGGTGGTCGTGTCCAACTTCGTTTGCATCACCTGCTATTTTCGGATCTTTATGACTGTACGAAAGAGCGCCAAAAAATCCAAACCAAATCAACAGCCGAAAATGACCCTGATCGTCCCCCTCAAAGTCGTGAAGGAAACCCAGCACATGTTCATCATCTACATCTCATTCCTGTCCACCACGGCCCCGTACTCGCTGTTGTACGCTGCAGACAATGGTATGGACGACATCCCGTCCACTGCGTTCGTTGTTGCCGCGATTATCTACGCGTGTAACAGTTCTCTGAATCCCATCATCCATACGTGGAAGAACAGAGACTACAGGAGGGCCTTCCGCGCCTTCCTGTGTTGCAGAAAGAGGCGAAACACTGCCCTCCAGGTGGTACCCGTGTAAAGATTCTCGACACGGAAGGAAACAGTAGTCCGAATCGCCCGACGAATGGCAGCAGTCACAGTCAGAGTACAGTACGTAATGATTAAACTGCACCATGATATAATTGTACCACTGCTCTGGAGCTATTACAGAGGCTACTCTCAGGGCATAGTAATGTACATATCATAGTGACCAACTCCATGTTGTTGTCTTTGAAGGTTTACATGACCATATTCATGTAGTCTTGTGGTTTCATATGTGCTCATCTTGATGAGTTTTATGTATGGAAGTTAAAAGTAGCCGTAGTCCATCCGTCAGCAAATATACTTATCACATAGAGTGTTAAGTGACTGTGGACACTGTGAAAGTTTTAATGTGGACGTCGTGAAATAAATACAATGTAAATAAAGAAAATGCTCCATTACATCATACAAATCAGACTTGTAGATGACCAGTAATAATTATTAAATGTTGTTAGATGGTTCGTTTATTTGTGAGACATGCCGTTAACTGATAGTGGATTAAAAAATGGTTCAAATGTCTGAATGCTTCCTTTTGTCGTAGTCCACCCGCGCACACCGCATAACATTACGTGATTGCCTGTTAAATGTTGTAAAATGATATTCGTATGAAGTAATTGTGCTCTTTCTAATGGTAACCACTACATGTAAGTGATGCGTATAGCTTGCCTCGCCATATGGCTGTCAAGATTAGATTCACTCTGTGAAAATCATAGACTTGTTGAATGGCATTTTCTTGAATTCGTTCCTCGTTGACATCTTCATTTTCTAATCCACAAAGTAGTACTAAATGGATGTAGCCATGTGATATATTAGCTGTATAAATCGTGCTTGTGAAATAAAGAAAGACTAGCTATGCAATTCCGTTTGCAACCTGTCATTTCCTGTAGGCTGTACTGAACTGATATGTACACTTCCGCTCGGTATGGACAGTCTGATGCAATAAATTGAGTTGAATGTTGTTGGCTTTAAGCGACTAAGTGCATTAATGCTGCCAACCCTCCTTTCACAAATGCTACCTTAAAGCTATTGAAGTTAATCCTTGTTGAAATTTTACTTTTAAAGTGTTTCGGAAGAGAGAGGAAACATTTTGGGGCAAATCAATGACCGTAGGCTATAGCTACCTGTCCTTGGTACTGATTTGGTTTCAATTGGATAATCAATGTGACCACAATTAAAGCCGTGAAAAAGGACTGACGTCATGCAACACCTTCGTATAATAATATCACGTTATACGTAGTATAAAACTTCATAAGCAGTAGACAAAGGAAATGGGTTACACAGCAGTAATATACAATGTACTGAGCAGTCGAACCGCAGGTCACCGTAGAACGCGTTATTCTCTGAAATACGGCTTACGCCGGGTCACGGACTGACCCCACTGCATGGGTGTAAACAGCAGCTTATTTTGCAACAAAGACACCTTAGATATACATAATGTTTATACTTGTTCGTATCTACATGATTTGCCCAGCACAGCCAAGTGGACATTTATTGCATTGCAAAAGATCAGCCAACGTTGTGGCCCCTCAAAAAAAGCAATGTTCGGTCTGTGTATTTGTGATTATCTTTTCTCCAGTTGGCCGGGACACAATCAGTTTTGTCCACAGTCGGACAGTCCAGTTCCTCACCTTTACATTGATACCAAACTTGAAGGGCAAATTTGAGGAGAAACGGTTTTGCCCCCAAATTAACTGCGAACATGTGCAAATCACAGTGGTGAAGTTTCAGTCTGGTTGTAGCTACTCAAGCACACTACCCTGCGGACGGACCCAATTTTCATACATTTCGCATTGTATCACAGACCTCATTCATTGGTACAAGAATCTGAAT
>NC_049983.1:11484562-11489327 GCF_000003815.2 Branchiostoma floridae
ACATAGACACAGAGTTTTAGTCCAAAGTAAGAGTTTTAAAGATTCATCATATTGTGAGTCAATCTGTTTCGAACTCCTGGTCCGAACCTGGGTTCGAACGGTGGAACCCAGCCGGTACGTTCCATGTTCGTGCCGCGGGGGTCAGGCCTAATGTTGCAAGTTCAACCAGCATTTGGAAAAGTTTATATAACTAACGGCTCAAGTCTTGCCGTCGCAAAAAGATTTCGGGAAACCCACCAAAATAAAACTAACATTATCCAGAAGCCAGAATAAGTAGGATTCATGTGCAAGCGCAATGATGTCAAAACATCATGTCTGAGTTTTGTAAAGCATAGTGAAAGATCAGTGTGTGCGGTTTCTCTTTCGAAAAAAGACGCCAGGGAATTTGACATGGCTGTAGTTTTTTTGGGGGCAAAACCGTTTCTCCTAAAATTTGCCCTTCAAGTTTGGTATCAATGTGAAGGTGAGGAACTGGACTGTCCGACTGTGGACAAAACTGATTGTGCCCCGGACAACTAGAGAAAAGATAATCACAAATACACAGACCGAAAATTGCTTTTTTTTCGGGGGCCACAATGTTGGCTGAACTTTTGCAATGCAATAGATATCCACATGGCTGTGCTGGGCAAATCCTGTAGATGTGAAAAAGTATAAACATTATGTAGGTCTGAGGTCTTTTTGTTGCACAACAGGCAGTTGTTTATACGCATGCAGCGGGGTCAAACCAGGAAAAACTGCGTTCTGGCTTATGACCTGTCCAGAGAAGGCTGCGCAGAACGGATGCGCACAGAGCTCTGCGGTTCGACTGTGAGAACGCACGCAAGAATAAAGTACCCTACTTGAAATATATGATCCATTTAATTTCCAGACACAATTATAGTCTAGTCGAGTTATAAGTTGTTTTTGTGAGGAATCTATAGCCATTTAGTCTCAGATGAAGGTGTCCAAACAGATGCGAATACTCTCGATCGATCAGTGAATAGTTGACTACAATAACTGATAATCAGGGGTGTCTACCAGCCGGAGCTAGGGGTCAAAGGTCGATGTTGTATAGCAGCTTGCAGCTGATAGCTACAGCGGCGCACGAGCCCTCCCACAACATGTAGAATTCTGCCCGCTTGAGGGGTGATTTTAGTGTCAGTAAGTGTACAGACGTCGGTCTATCGTACAGAAACATGACTGTAGTTCGTGGGGCCCTCTAGGGGCCCCCGTGACAGCGGCAAACCCGCGATCGGGCAGCGTGCAATCTAGGTACTCAGAGATATGGCGGCAGCACCAGTAAAGGGTGGTCTTGTAAACATCGCCTTTCTTCTGGACCTGAACACTGGGCAGAGACATGAACTGGGCACAGGGCGAGATGTTACTATAGGTGAGTAAATGTTATCAGGGAATCTAGAGCGTATTACGTTATAAGGACACCGAAATGTCATGGATGATTAGTCGGATAAATGCACAAAATAACGTTATTGGATATAACGTTACAACGTTTATGGTTCGTGGAGGCCTTCGAAATGGACAAAGTGCATTGTTCAGAACAATGCATTTGGGGTGACGTTCGCAAATGTCGGCCTTTCTAGTATAATGGCCTTGGTTAGGGTCAGGGTATAGTCCATTCTTTACATGATATTGAATGTACTAGTAGCTTATGCTATTTCAGTATTTGCCTCCCCTCCCATTCACCAAACAGTATTGTCATGCAAATTAGATAAAAAGACCACACCACTTGGACAGCTAACTAACGTTTTCATGTAAACATTTAGTTAACCAAATCATCACAATTGATTCAACAATATTACCATATGTCAACGAAGGTTAGGCATCCAGGTAATAAGATACGTTAAATAGCAATTACGAATTTAGCAACTGGATTATGATTCGGTCTTCAGACGTTTCAGATAACAATCCGTTATCTTTCGTCAGTAACACTGTTACCGTACTTTCCTCCTTGATGTTATCATGTGACCAATAATGTTTTCGTAGTGTTATATGATTGTCAGATTGGCTTGGAGAAATAACAAGTTTGAGAGATTCATGAAAATTAAAAGGAGATCATTGGCATTGCATTATAAATGAAAATTTAAATCATGTTTCATCAATGTTTACTAGCCTTTAATATCCTGGTCAACTAGTACCACATTATAACACAAGTCTATAGGCATAATAAAGCAGAAACCTACATGTTCTGCATTCTATTCAAACTAATGTATTTATCATCCATATTACACCATAACTTCTGCTTTGTATCTAACTTTCAGGATCCAGTACAGATGCTGACATAGCCATAAAAGGTGAAAGTGAGGCAGGAGACTTCTGTGTGGTACAGGCCTGTGAAGGGGCATTTCTTCTGTCTGCTGCCCAACAGGGAAGTCTGGTCTGTTCCATCAATGATGTGGAACTGCGGGAACCAACACCACTGAGCCAGGGTACGTTAGTCATCAGGATAGATGCTGGACACTTTGTCCCTTTACCAACTCGGTCCATGGCTTATATCAGAACAACTCGGCCCAATGACTTACAGGCTGAGTTGACCAGGGTGTTGGGATGAGTTGACTGTGTCAGGTTTAAATAAATGGGCCAAATCATCCTGGTCCCTATCAGGATGAGTGGAAACAAGTGATATACTCTATTTGACATGATTAAGGGTACAGGAAGGAGGTGAAGTAATGTTTTAAGCCTCCTTATGTTAAGTAATCCTCCTTGGTGACAGCCAGGAGCTTTAAAATGATCATGAATCTTTCAAACTCCTCAGTTTCAGCAAGGAAAACTTACTTGTGCTCACCTCCTTCATACCCTTGACATGCACTTTTGTTATTATGGCTTTAGGCCACACCAATTTAATTTCTTGGTTCACGGATTTTTTCATAAAAAATATGGAGCGAGAGGGCGAAATAAAAATAAAAATAAAAATTGTAAAATGGTTCGGGTAAAGGTAACGGCTAATCCAAAACATAAAGAAAAAAAGTTTTCAGCTTGAAAAAAGTACAAAAACACTATTATTGTACAGTAACAGCACCTGTACCCACACTTTAAGGAGCTTATAATATAAAGGCCAATTTGCTACACCAGAAAGCTGGTGAATGGTTTCATTAATGGTGAAAATTTGCTGAGTGGTAATTTTTATTTTTATTTTGTTTTCCAAAAAATAGGAGCGAGCGAATCCGTGAACCAAGAAATTAAATTGGTGTGGCCTTAGAGGCCTGGTAGAGATAGAGGTAACATTAGTCAAGAACATCCAAAATGCCAGCTCCACCAGATGATGATGATGATCATTATCTTCATCCTACTAAGCTGCAATAATACCTGTTATATACTCCTGTTCCTTTTAATTTTTAGAATCGCCAAGACTATGCACTTTCAAGTTTGGAATGTTGTAAAGAATGAGAAATGTAATTTTGCAAAAACTTTCTCGAGCTCAACACCCCTGGCCCTAAAAGTAATTTAGTTCAAGCCAGCTAAATACTGGAATGTCTCACTCTCACCTCAATCTTCTTGAACTGACTATTGTTGCAGGATGCCTTGTCAGGGTGGGGAGACATGGGCTCTTCCGGTTTGAGAGAAAAAGGTAAGAAACATGCCTTAGGGAATTTCTGCTTGGAGCTGCAGATGTTCAATGATCATTGATATGAAACAAAAATTATTTAGTACCAGTAGCCTCTTGTTGTTCTTTTTCAGAAACAGTGCCATCTGATAAAAAAATATGTTGAATCTCCAATAAGAATTAAGTTGAGTAGTACACTTGTGGCAAAACAATGTAAAAGGCCAAATGAAGTAGACTGCATGTTATGCTAAATCACTGGTTGGTAGAATTCAACAAGAGGTAAAGGTCATCTGTTAACAGTGGCCAAAGTGGATAACAACAAAGATGATGTAAGACCTGTTTACAGTTAACGTTGTACATACAGCTTATTATGTTAAAGGTTACCAACAGATGATACCATGTACAATGTATGTCATCCGATGTTCACAGCTGCCCAAAACCTCATCCAAATCTGTCATCATACTTTCTGTAACACAATCCCTGGGGACTTATTCCATAACAGAACACACTGGAATATCCCATTTAATACTTTAGGGAGACCAAGTTGACAGCATCACTTTTTACCCTTTTTATTACCTTCAAATAGGGAAAGGACTTGACTGAAGTGTTTAAGTAGAATACCTAGAATATCAACAAGCTCAGTCATTAGATATACATCATATAGAAAGAAAAACCTTCATCTGACATTTCAAATCAGCCCCATAGCAAAGGTTGTATGCACTATATGGACAAATATATACTCAGAAATGACAGGCAACAGCTGTATAGCTAGAGGAACGATATGGGGCAATGTGCAGTGTACTTATCAAGGGATGCCATGAGGAGGTAATTCAATTAGCTTCTAGAAATGTGTTAATTTTATCGTTGTTTGCTATCTCCATTTTATGCTGAATAATGTTCTGAAAATAGAGCCCTTCCTATTTTGAAATCTCATACATGCACATGGGATATACATGTATCATTCTGCAGTAGAAAATAGCTAGTGCCACCAAACCATGGTCAATGACATTTATGCATCACTGAAGGATGATTTATTTTGGGCATGCACATGATTATTGTAACCAAATCTTCACAATATTTATTGTTATCAAGTTGCCTGATGTAAAAACAATAAATGATACCGATAGGGTAGCATGGCCACATCACAGGAAACTGTTATAAATCACCATGTCATGAGATGCTAGAATATGAAATGTATATGATACATGATCAGTAAGTACAAAGCTT
>NC_049983.1:11489427-11494231 GCF_000003815.2 Branchiostoma floridae
ACGGGGCCTTCTGATTGGTCCGCGGCGCCTGGCTATATGATAATATATGTTGATAGATTTTACACGACTCAGTGTAATCTGTTTATCTGTTGTATCTTATCTGATCCTTACCTCCCTCATGACCTCAATGAAGAGCGGCCTGCAGGACAATTTGAGCTTCTGATGAATAAATAAAAGTTCAACAATCGTATCAGGCACTTACTGCACTATTGTATGGATCCACTGTACATAGCTGTTCACATTACTCTTTGATTTAGATATTAGGTAGATAGTGCATTTTGATTACATTGCTTTCAGTCTTTACACCTTGTCAATAAATCATCATATAACACAAACAAAATGCAGGCTATTAAAGACCTATTTAGTACAAGTGCAGCTCTCAGTGAGGCCCCATAGGGATCAGCAGCTACATATACATGTAATGTTACAGCTTCTCTCAGTCTTACTCACACACCACACACAGATACAAAACACACACAGTCACACACACATGTACGCACACACGTGCTCACACGCACACACTCACACACACACACGCACACATACTCCCCCCCCTCTCGCTCAGACACTCTATATACAAACAGCACAGAATAACAAACATCTCAGCTTGAAGTGTACACTGCAATAACATATGTTTGCTTATGTACAGGGAGGAAAGGAGACCTACCAGCACTGTCTCCTCCCCCCTGTCCCCTGACTGGTGTGTGGTGGTACAGCCCAGCCTTGACTCGGACCTGCTAGAACACCTGACCACACCTGCCCAGGTGGCTAACCTGGCATCCTCCATCCTGAGCCGTCAGCTGCTGACCCTACCTGACCTCCAGCCTACACCCCAGCTGGTGGATACACTCTTCAAGGCCTTACAGGTAAAAACATTGGTCTAGAAAAACAAACATTGTCAAGCAAAATTCCTTCAGAATCTTTAGAGTTTTCTAGAAATGTAGGAAATGGTGAAGTGTTTTCATAAATCCTTGGCGTTTGGTTTTATTTCAAATCATGCATCAAATAAAAGACTAATTTAATGTGCACATTGAATGGCTTCAGAGGATGGTGAATGTCCATGATGTGTTTTTTGTATGTACATGATGTTAGTTGAAATATTGTATACTTGTGTTCATGACCAAGAGAACATTAAGTGCAATTTCCTATATACTTCTAATATTTCTTTATCGAGGTATCACAGTTATATGACTGGTTGATAACAGGTTTCTACCCTAATACATTGTGAAATTAGCTAATAATGGTTTATTACAACTGGTTGCCTTCCTTCCTGATCTATATAAATAGAGCACCTTATAATCAGATTATTCAGTGGCAGACAATCCACAACAATGACAAACTGCTTCCTTTATCCTAACCTCAACAGTAAATGTTTAAAGCTTAAGTCTTTTTTACATATAGAAATTGATAAACATTGCCATTCTAAGAGTTGTGCAATGTCATAACACCTCCCAGATGTGTGTTTGACTGTTACCAGCTTGACACATGACAAAACACAGTTCAATCCTTATCTAGTATCCTCATGCATGTTTCCTATTCCATCCTTTCTAAGTGGTTGTAGGAAATGTAGCAGGCACATTACAAGCTGAAGCTTTAGAGCCTGGAATCAAATCAGTTCCTCGGTAATTGAATCATGACAAGTCTGATAAGGAAACTGCTACGTCATTGGTAATGGTCTTTCCTTAATGATAATCCTTCCTGTGCTGTTTCTAGGTCACAGTAATATCCCTTGAAAAGGATGATGTATTGCACTTAGTCTAATTTGCTTTTAATGTATAATTAACACAGACTCCTTCATACTTACATCAGGCAGTGCTGTCCCTGGTGCTGAAATGTGATGTGATCAGTCAGTGATTGGTCATATGTCATGTTGCTTGTAGGGATATCAATCAGGATGTTGCCCTACATTAGAACTAGGCACATGGACATAGCACATATGGACTAGGTACATAATGTATATGAAATGTTTGAAAATCTGAAGTTATACTGGGACATCATTTCAAATTATGTAGTCTCTGTATTGAATTGCAATGTGATGATGTAAGGAAAGCTAAGTGTGAGCACATATCATGTTTGCCCTAAGATCTTCTAAAGGCACCTATGAAAAGAATATCATTCTTCTTTTTAATTCACAAATTGGTAGCACTGATTTTATTGGCTGTCACATTAACAGGTGGCAGCTACTAACAGCACAATTGATTGGTTGTTGACATGCCCTTACTAAGTCTGTAATCATGCTTATGTTAGTTTTAGGATTCTTAGTTGTTCTGTTAACTTAAGATAGACCAATAAGCTTTTAGCTCCATGTGTACTACTTCATGCGCATGTCGACTGAATGCTTTTATTGAGTTGTGTAATAAACCATTCCATCCTTCATGGCTGTCTCCAGGAGGTATCAGAGGTTGACCAGCAGGTGCTGGTGGATTTTGTGAGAGAGTTCTACCAGGAGACAGGACAGGAGAGCAGTGATGGGAGGGGCGAGGCTAAAGGGGGTGAGACACCTGCAGGGCGGGTCCCAGGTCACACCTGCATCATACAGCTGCTGGTTCAGCTGCTCAGGTTCTCCCTGGTAAGTGGATTTTTGTGCAAAGATAGCTTGTGTGTGATTTAGTTCTCTTTTTGTTCATACATCTCGGGAATGTGTTGAAAGGAAATACGAAAATAAAAAGAGTTGTCTAGTCAACATGTAAAGCCCTTGTTGCTTGCATGGCTTTGTAGACAGCAAATTATATTTATCAACATACTGCATGGCAGTTGATGTTGCACAAGACCTTAGTGTAGGAAGGGATGAAAAGCTTGATTTGCTGCAACTTGTTATTAGCCATTGATCAATTTCTTAAAGTTTTATGTAATTCCTAAAACCAGATTGATGTCACCGGTGTAATGGCTGAGTGGGTAGAGTGGGTAGAGTGTTCAGTAGGTCATGAGTTCAATCCCCAGCTAAGTCATACCAAAGACTTTAAAAATGGTACATGCTGCTTTCTCTGTTTAGCACTCAGCATTACTGAGGAAGAGTATGGCAGCTAAACACACATCACTACCAGCGGACTAGCCCCCTGCTGAAGTGGCTTGCACAAATGTGTGGCCCAAGGGCTACAGAAATGGAGATTATCACCACCCTTAAGCATCTGTTACAGATGCATTTGTAACTTGAACTTTAAAGTCAGTTGATCAGAAGAACTCCCTTTCTGTATTCCCAGGAATATTCTGAAGAACTCCCTTTTTGTATTACCAGGAATATTCTGGAAAAAGTCCCTTTTTGTATTACCGGGAATATTCTGAAGAACTCCCTTTTTGTATTACCAGGAATATTCTGGAAAAAGTCCCTTTTTGTATTACCGGGAATATTCTGAAGAACTCCCTTTCTGTATTCCTAGGAATATTCTGAAGAACTCCCTTTCTGTATTCCCAGCAATATTCTGAAGAACTCCCTTTTTGTATTACCAGGAATATTCTGGAAAAAGTCCCTTTTTGTATTACAGGGAATATTCTGAAGAACTCCCTTTTTGTATTACCAGGAATATTCTGGAAAAAGTCCCTTTTTGTATTACTGGGAATATTCTGAAGAACTCCCTTTCTGTATTCACAGGACCCCATCCAGCACAACATCCTGTGGCTGCGTCTGCTGGCAGGACTCAGCACCTTCACAGCTAACCTGCAGCCCCTGGTGGAGTGTAAGGCCTCCCCAGCTGTACAGGGGGCCATGGCAGCTCACCACTGCAGCGCAGAGCTGCAGCTGTACAGCTGCCAGGTGCTGGGGCAGCTGGCAACATACAGACCACTTCCTGGTGAGAAGGTATGTTGAGAGGTACTTAATTTGCTATCAGGTGCTTAGGCAACATACAGGCAACTTCCTGGTGATATGGCATACTATGATATGATGCATTAGTTTGGAATTCTACTGTATGAATATTACAGTCATACCTGCAATGTAGTTGTTGATATGATTTATTTAAACACTTCAGCAACTCTTGAACAAAGTCTGTTTCGTTTCATAACCTTCCTTTAATTCTTCAGTAAACGTTTTGACAACCATCTGTCATCTTGGTCAGTATAAAATGAAACAAATACTATTGGTGCTATATGAACTAGAGAGAGTCAGTGCAATCTGAACTTGACCTTATGTATTATGACATAATTACAATGTGACAATTGGAATGTTATCAAACGTGATACGTTAAGCATCCTTATCTTGAGTTTGTATAACTTTGTTTCTTTGCATCCATGTGCATGTCAACATAATACAATGTCATGTGCATTTAAAGAAGCATACCATGCACTTCACATTCAATACCAACAGTAGGTTTATGTAACATGTGTCCCCTTCAGGCCCCTGTACGTCAGTCTGTAGTGGAGCTGGTGGTGCGTGCCATGGATGAGCACAAGGGTGAGGAGAGGGTGGTGCAGGCTGGGTGCAGGGTGCTGGCAGCCCTGGTGCAGACCATGTCATCAACTATCAACTTTGTGGTGCTAGCAGGTAATGTTGTAAAGAACTACTTGTAGAACATTGGTTTTACTTATCATTAATTTTCCTAGTAGTATGTGTTCTTGTACTGTACATCACTTATCGTGAAGTTTCAAATTCTTTCCTTTTCAGAAGAAATGCAGTTAACGCTAGTTCACCTTTATCCACAGGGTAACCTATATTCATTGTGTTTGCCCACATGGTATCAAGGGATATCAAGTCAACTGACGTTGGTTTCAAGTTGTAATATGTTCAAATAATATGTAGTTTAAAGCTATTGTCCATCGACTTGATATCCCCAAATACCCATTTTTAAAGCAACGGATATAGGTTACCCTG
>NC_049983.1:11494348-11502171 GCF_000003815.2 Branchiostoma floridae
GTCATAAAATGCAATAAGTGTCATACAATGTACATGCATGCACACTGCTTAGCATGAGGAAGCTTAAAGCAAAATGTTACATTCAATCTTTTTCTTATAGCCCAGGTGTTAGAGTTGACTTCTACTCAAAAACTCACTGTTTGAGTTGTGAACTTTGGCATCGGATTTCTCAAACATATACATGTGGGGTTGACTGAAATGTACGTCTAGGTTTCTGGTAGTTATGGTATCCCTTACCTTTCCCAGATGGTAGCTTATCTAGAACGGAGGCATTTGTGGAGACAGGGCTGGCTGTGCTGGACTTTGTACAGCAGGTTGCCATGGTAACGGTGACGGATGTAATGACGCTGTACCCACACAACACCTCTGTACAACAGGACGGTACATGTATCACCACGTACTTCACACCAGTAACGTGAGTCAAACCTTTTGCTAACATCATCACATTTGTAGTTAAATTACTTGGGTTACCATATGATAAATTGTTGACAAATATTTATTATTAACATTATCAGTTCAGTGGTCAGTGCCTGTTCACACCTGTTCAGTGGTCAACTACATTGTATATGAACTCAATATCAGATTGAGTTCATACCAGTTGACCAAAACTAATACATAAGTTGTTACTGATCAGTCAACTGAAGGATAGCATAATTTTGCTGTTATCAACAAAACAGAAAAAAGGGCTTGCTATTAACTTGAATTGAACTACATGGTGTAATCAATGTTTTTTAAGAAACCACAACACATCATTACAAGTCGGAAGTTTTGTAGACCATATTAATGTTGAGCTGCTGCATGTATAAAATGCACACAGTATCGTGATGATTACATCTAACATCTAACAGTGTATGCAAGTAGGGCGTAGCAGACTAATCAAATTCAGACAAAAGTCAGACAAATGCACAGAAATGTAAAATCAAGTCTTTCATCATGTCAGACTACATGCACATAATGGAATTACAAGACATGACTTGTGCATATTAAAAAATGATGGAGGTGAGGGTCACCAAGCAGTCCCAAATGAGAGACCTGTTACTGAATAGAAATAAACTAAGACAAGAACCTGTCAAGCAAAGTCTTAGGTACATGTATTACAGATTTATATAGTCATGCACTTTTACACCTCATGAGCTTACATTTTCTATCATTGACATGGGATATCCACAAAAAAGTTAATGACTACAAAGTGCAGCTATCATACATGAATACAATAGACAATCATGTGCCTCACATCTTAATACGATGTACTGTAATCTTCAAACTGACTTTCTTTGCATTCAAGCTGAGAAATATGTTTTACATCACATTTTCTAGCATACAAATGTCAAAGGTGTTGTCTCTTAAGCCAGACACCATACCAGGGGTATCTCGACCAGATTGCTAAGGATACATGTATTTTGAGTGTAGTAATGATCGATTAAAGGTTATGCATTTTTAGTCAAGTGCTCTACAAGCTCAAACAGCCTATCCCAGGATGGTTGTTCCCCTGCGCTGTAAGAATTGGTGTGCAGGATGGTTTCTGGCCAGTTGTGCCTGATTTGACTTCTCTGCTGGCTTCTTCCTTTTTCTCGGCTTGTTCTTTGTCCGCTTGAAGACTGTGACACACCTGTGTCCAAATAAGGCCTGGGGCAGTTTACCTGGGTCAGAATTACAACACAGGTGTCAATAAAACTGCAGCACTGTCTGCTATCAAGGAAAGTTGTTATTTTTAGAATGATGAAATACAAACTGTATGGAACACATTTAGGTTGGAATACTGATATGACCTCATCTGTTGTTGTTTCTGTAGGAGGACATGCTCTCTTTGATGACCCAAGGCAATGATGGCACCCAAATTCACTAGTAATTTCTTGTCTATGTCATCTGTCTGTCTGATCACCTGTGGTTACGTCCATCCATCAGATCATCCATACCATGGCCATACACCCATCTCTCAATCATGTTTGTCAGTGTAATAGTTGGGATTGCATACTCATCAGAAAGAGCTAGAGGAATGTCCCCAGTACTTGGGACCTGCATATAACGCTAGTTCACCTTTATTTGTGGGGTAATCTGTATCCGTTTTTTTCCCAAACAGTGCAACATTTAGGAATATCAAGTTGACGGTGATTTCAAATTGTATTTTCAAAATATATCAGTTTGAACTCACATTTCATCAGAATGATAGCCCTAAATACCCTTCTTTTGGAAACAACGGTGAACTAGCGTTACCATACATAACTGTTACATCTTTTGAACTTCTCATGAGCAATAGAGGAATAGCTAGGTTGCCCATCATTTCTACATGTGATTGCTGTTTCAATGTGTCTGTACATGTAAATGTACACAACAAAGGAATATGTGTACGAAAGTGCAGACATATACCTGCAGCAGTCCATGTGTTGCTGTCTGGATCATAACACTCCATGCTGTTGTAGGGATCAGCAACCTCCGGCACATCCCGTATCCCGCCGGTACAGTAGATCTTACCGTCCAACATGGCGGCCGAGTGCAGCGCCCGTACGATGCTGATGTTGGCCACCCTGGTCACCTGGTTAGTGTCGGGGTCAAAGACGATGACGTGGTTGTGGAATGCCCCTGCGATGGCGTAGATCTTTCCATCCATGGTCACAGCAGGACTTCCGATGTGGTTCACCAAGGAAGATTCCACATATTTCCACCTGTAGCAGAATGAGAGGTGATCATTGAAGCATGTGGTATACTGCTCTATGATAAACAGACTGCTTGATCATCTGAACCTGATTAGGAAGGATCCATGAAAGACAATCATGATGATTCTGTGTATTTATATTGATATTGGTACTGACAACAGTATCATCCATGCCATTCATGACATTGTCCTGGAAGTTCTTGCATTTTGATGTCATACAAGCATAGCAAGAATGTACAGTGCAGTTTTCACATAAAATGTACATCTGTGACTTGGATAAATAAGATCAACACCCTCTGTGACAATAGAAGACACTATTGAGTGAACCATGATAACTTACCTGCCAGTTTCAGGACTGAAACACTGGATCAGGTTGATGGGAACAATAGGGTTGAACATGGTGCTGCCCCCAATAACATACAGCTGACCCTGGCATGCTGCAGTTGCCGCTGCACACACTGCCCTGGAGAGGGGCATGATGCTTTCCCATTGGTTGATCTCCGGATCGTAGACTTCGGCACTGTCCATGACAACATCATGTTGGTCCAGTCCACCGACCACATAGACTTTACCATTCAGGAGGACACATCCGTGGCTCCGTCGTGCATCCAGCATGTCAGCGAGGTCCATCCACCTCTCAATGGCTAGGCTGTACATGCTGGCCTTGTTGGTGACAGTGTCGTCCTCTTCTCCTGTTCTTGACAGCATTGCCTTCCCTCCTGTGATGTAGATGCTGTTTCTGGTGGCAGCTACTCCGGGGCTGAGGAGGGGAACAGGCAACTTACCCAGAAGTCTCCACTTTGGGTCCTGTGGGTCGTAGTAGATCAGCTTGTCAGTGCTGACTTCCTTACGATCCACCTTCACCATCCCTCCAACAATCACCAGGACACTTCTTCCCACGCAGTCACGAGGCTTGCTCATCTGTATTTGACCAGCCCATTCCGAGTCACAGTCCTGCAAGAGGACATGGTTCTTTGCATGCTCCACTAGCTGCATGCATTCAGGGCACTGCTTGATGAGAGCGTTCTTTGACACGATGTTCTGCAGGTAGCTCGGATGTACGGATATCAGCCTGACTGTACCCAGCATATCTCTCACGGCATCTCGTCGATTGGGAAGGTCGTGGTTCAGCCACCGCATGGCTGTGTCAAACACCGTCCCTTCCTCTGTCACGTACAACTTATCACTGGACAGATATTCTAGTATGTGATCTCGTGACAAGTCCAGAATCTCATTCTCCACGCAAACGTCGGGAAAGTTCTGCAGGGCGTACTGCTTGGCTGCCTCCTGTAACTTTTCACATGCCAGAACTTCTGCAAACTGCCACATGCCGATGCAGTTGGCAGGGTGCAGGTTGTCCTGCAGGAAGGTGCAGCAGGCTTCCCGGACATTCTGGAACTGGTAATGGCAGGAAGCCTCCAGCAGGTCCTGGGCATTGGCTGTAGTCATGGTGATTTCTCCTGGAGAAATTGAAAATAATGCTGGAAGTCACTATTTTGCTGTTTCTATTAGTGCTGTCCATTTACTGCATGCGAGTAGGATAGTTAGCTGTAGGAAACACGTTTTTGTATGAATCTCATTTTAATAACTAATTGTCAACATGGTCCTGCAGTCCCAGTACCTCACAAGATTAGACTTTTCATAAGATTCATACATTTTCCAATGGTGCCTTTTCATATAATTCATATTAATTTAAAAAAATTCATGTGAATGCTTATAGGCACCCCTGCCTATGGCTGCTGTATAAAATTGTCTCCAAATGATATATCTTGTGTGAAAATCCTACAATAAAGCTCAGGGCACAATAAGTATTGCAGCAGCACTTGCCTGTGTAGATGTAGTTGATAAGCCTACTGACAATATCAGGGGAAACACCCTTAAGGATGGCCTCAGAATTCTGGTTTTCTCTCATGTCAGCAGAGAACATGGCCATGAAGTAGGCATTGGTGGCCAGCACTGCCCTAGGGGGCAACAATAGGATAGATAGGATGGATAGACATCCTGGCACTTTTGACCAATTGCTGACATCACATCTCCGCAAGATCACATGTTGATAACATCAGGTACATGTATCTGTAACTCTCGTGAAATACGTTCTACATCACAGTTCAATCATATTCCCTATATTGTTTGTACTACTTTTAATTAGCCTACGGGCATGAACTTGCAAATAAACTTTCTATATCCTAAAGCAATTGGTCATCAGTATTAGTATTGATCCTGAAGAAGGTGACAGTGGTTATTGAAAGTTTGGTTTGTATCGTCTTCCGGGAGGGACGTAAAACGGGGGTCCCGTGCTCGAGGAGGTGCCTCGACCACGTTAAACAGCCTCATTACTCATACTTAGGGTACCTACTGGCTGGCAAAATACACCAGATGATTATTATACATGTATACCTTTGTGTTGGAAGAAAGTTTAGCATTTTACTATGATTACTGCCAACACATATGAGCTTCCATGATAGAATTCCAGGATAGAATTTCAAATTATCAAAAACTTAAACCGTGTTAAACAGGACAAACAAGGAATTGTCATGAAACATTCCATTGTAACATGTAAATGTAGGTATAAGCCAAGAACATAATGTCAATTATGCTGTAGAGAGAGAAGTTATTTACTTGTGACAGGAAAAGTTGCTGTCCTCACAGCAGACAGTGATGTCTGTCATCTCTGCGTCCTTGCGCTGCTGACACAGCAGTTTCAGCACATTACTGGGCTGTTCAGGCTTGCACAGCTGGTACCCTGCCTCTGCCACTGACTGCCGAGCTGTGGCTGTGTATGTGGACAAGGTATCAGCATTTGTAAAATAAAGTTGGAAAAAATATGTGTAATTGGCCAAAATGTCACTGGTAAATACAATAAGTACAGTATTGAAGCAGTTAAGTACATGTACATGTAGATGCATGGTATCTAAGAAATGAAATATTGATAAACCTTTTAACAAAAAGAAATACTAAGTTGAAGAGTTATTTTCCGACCCAGTACCCTATTTAGATTAACCACACATTGAGCTTTCCAGGCTAATTACAATGTAAACTTAATGTATTGTTGAAGTGCCCCAAAAAGGGGACCTACTGGTACATTACATAATCTTACCTATAAGGTCAGTAACAGGTTATATTGAAAGATAATAAAATATGAAAAGACTTACATGTGGTACCAGTGTTTCCCTTGCTTTGGCTATTTTTGGGGCCTCCCATTTTCCTAACCTGTGCCCACAATTGTTTTCCTCTAATTCCCTTCCCTGAGGGACCTGTTGTGTAGCTCTTCCTGGGTTTGTACTTCGGCTCCACCTTCTCTACAACCCTGACCAGGTGATAGTTCTTGGCATCGCTGATGTACTGAGCACACTCTGGGTTGTCCATGATGAGTGGCACAGTCTCAATGGAGTTTACCAGGAACTCTGGGGTCACGTGTTCCAGTCGGACACTGTGGACAAGTTTAGTTACACAGGCCTTCCTGTGTATGGAATAAAGAACATGCGTTTAACAACAGATGTCTTCACCAAACAATATGATGTTTCCTGTACCCTATCATATGATAAATTCGTTTATGTCATACCTGTGACATAAAAATGTTCGATACGGGTGTTCTGGACCGTGTGATAACTTTCCGTATCACACAGGTTCGAAAGTTGTATCACGCAGACTTCATTCGAGTAAATCAAACTATTTCGAACGGGCCGAATACGGCATGGTTGAAAATTTGAATAATGGATTCGGACTTTAGAATTGCTGTTGTTACAATCTTTTGTTCGAGGACACAACATTTTCTCAACTTCTGGTGCATTTCGCATCAAAATATGTGTTTTCTCAGGTGGGTATGACATAAATAAAATGTTGGGCGATCCTTCCCGAGGTCGGGCTGGGACCTTGGGTGATACGGAATATGCTGTGTTGTATTCTATATTACTCACAAATTGTATGATAGATACAAAAATGCAGATTCATTAAATCAAATCTATCTATCTAGCCAAAATATAAAGGATCCCACTTTCAAATGTCAGTGTAAACTTAAGCTGTACTGTGCATATAGTCAAAAGAAGAAGACCACTCAGGGGACATTAAAATCTGCACTTTGTGTGTAGGTTGTCACTAATGGTATACCACTGTCATGATTATGAATGCTTGAATATTGTGTCAATAGGAAAATTATACATGTAGTAATGGATCATGAAAAAGTGTCCACATTGGTCCTTAACATTAAGATGGTCATTTGTAGAGGTTTGAATGTATTCAGTATCACAGGCCCTGGGCTGAAAGTTAATCTGAGATTTTCCTGTTTCTCAGACTGTATCTTTCCAAGTTTAAGTCACGAGTTTTAAAACAGTACAGGGTTTTTAGATCATGGTATTTACCTGTGAGAGTCAGTATCCAGCCACTTCATGGCAGCAGTGAACACCAGGTGTTCATCTGGGGTGCAAAGGTCATCATGGCTCAGGTATTGTACGATCTGTTGGCTGGACAGTTGGAGCATCTCTTCTTGCTGCATGACCTGGATGAAGGGGACTGTTATACTAGAGGGACACTTTGGACTTAACCATATTATGAGGTCCTACGAGGGGGCTTCAAAAAGTAATGTCACTAGTTTTATAACAGGCTCATTTTTTCCTCGAATGAGATGAAATTTGGCACAAAGGTAAAGGCATATATTCTCTTGAGATTAGAATATCTCAATTTGTTGTTAAAATTTTTGTGAGCAACTGAGTTGATTTCAAGATAACCATACCCCTGGAAGTTTGTCAGAAGATCAGTTCCTCTAGATCTGACCCTTTTATAACTACTGTAGGAAGCCGAAATTTCACCTGTATAATAACAAATGTCTTTATAAGTTACATGCCAATTTTCATATCTGAACTCCCAATGGTTCATCTTTTACGGCTGCTAGAAAGGAGCGAGTTACTACATTACAGGCAATTTGATTGATAGCCAAATACGTGGTTTATTTATCAAAGGTTTTGTAGACTAATTTGCCATCAACTAAAAGATACGAAACTTGGCACAGTTATTGGTTGTCTCTAGACCAAGAAGTGTGCAAAGTTTGATTTCTTTCTGTTTATTGAAAAGTCCACTACAGAAACTCAAATCAGCCCACCCCTGATTAACGACGCTGATACCCGGGGTCATACCTTACTTCTCTCCAAGCAACGAAAAAAGAAAACATGATGGA
>NC_049983.1:11502374-11510470 GCF_000003815.2 Branchiostoma floridae
AGCTATATCACTTCAAAGAGGATATATGCCTTTACCACTGTACCAAATTTCAACTCACTCGGTGTAAAAATGAGCCTGTCATGAAACTAGTGACATTACTTTTTGAAACCCCCTCGTACAAAAGTGTTGGTTTTGATTACTTGGGGAGTACAGTAGTCAGAAAGGCTGGAAAGATAGGCTGTCAGAAAAGGCAATAGAAATGGGGTCGGTAAAAACTCTAAAACCAAAACTGTTAAATCAAGGTATGATTACCAAGCTAGACAGCAATACGTTTCAGGTACATGCTATCCATTTTAACCACATCCATGTCTACTATTGAACTGACCAGTAACCACACGTTCATATTCTGTGCATTCTATTCACAATGCAAAAATTTATGTAGAACAGATTAAAGTCAGGACCTGTTGAAAATTCTGTAGTGCATACTCCTGTGCCCTGAGGAGGAAACTTCCCTGGTCCAAAGTGTCGGCCAACTGCCACAGGCCCAGACAGTTAGCTGGGGTCATCATGGCCTCCAGCAGGTAACAGCACTTCTCAGCCACATCCTGCATCTGAAATCTGGGCCATTGTAAACATTGTCAATAATTTGTAAATAAGGATTCTGATTCTAAGACATTCTGATTCAACATTCAACAAAGGTGATATTGGTCATAACTAAGGTAAATGATTTTACCTGACAGTGTACGTATTTCCTTTTAGTTGCACAATAGGTTGGCTATTTGGTTGGTTCTTTGGTTGGTTTGTCTTTAATTATGTGTGTAAAAAGTTGTGTATTATGACCATTTAATGGACTATAATTTCATGACCATCTCTTTTCAGTGGCAGCTGTCAATAAAATTAAGTGAATTCTGATTTTGGCAGCTTATTCCTAAATGAATATACAACAAACTGAGATAAGTACAAGGATCCAAAAAAGTCTGCCATGATGGTAGAGGTTTGTTTTGAGACTTTTGAAGTATTTTGTCCCATATGCTGACTGTGTCCAGCTTAATTTTTTTCCATCCCACTTGTTAGGAAGCTGTTGATTTTCCTGGTTAGATATGTCATTCTAAAATATGAAAAACAGTTTCATGTCATTTTTAGGATGGATGGGGTAAAATGATTTTCCATCCCAATAAGCAAATTTCCATCTTGGGACGGAAGGACGGGTCCTGGAGACAGTCCTGCCCAGATGTTATTGTCCTGACCTGTGTGCAGCCTCCAGCAGGTGCCTGGCATTGGCAGGTGTGACCAGGATGTTCCCTGTGTAAATGAAGCTGAGCAGGTCCTCCAGCACCTCTGTATGCATGTGCAGGATGGACAGGTTGGCTCCAACCTTCCCGAGCTGGAGTACAGGAAATACAGAAAGACGCTCACAAATTAAGCACTTATCTAGTAGTAGTGTCCAGTATTTGATTATACTGCTGCTGGGATCCCTAACACAGGTAGGCAGCATTCGGCTTGTCTTCACACCACGCTTCCAAGCGGCTCTGTCCAGCATGTTCGCTAAACCACACATTTTGATGTCTCTACTAACACACTCCAACTTAGACAAAAGATGGCATTCTGGCAGGATGAAGCTATACATGTATATGATTCTTGATCGAAGTTGAGGAAAAAAGGACATTCTGATTTCCAATGTAATTCTGTCAATATCTTTAATTTTACTTGCGTGACATACATGTTGTATGAATGGAGAAAGACAGTAGAGTGAGACGTGGTAGGGATGGATTTTGGATGGTAGAGGACACAACGTAGGGTTGGCATTAGAAACTATTATAGAGAATGGTGATCGCCTACCCCACTGCATATATTGACTGATAAGGAGTGATATACCTCCAGGTCTTCCAGCATGAGGCGGAAGTACTGTGCAGACATCAGGACTGCCCGATGGCAGGGAAAGTCACTGTCCTTACACTGAACCAGCGTGATGTCTGTGAACTCTCCTTTCTTCCTGAACTCATTCATTTTCTCCATGATCTGTGAGAAATGTTTGCTTTCAACAGGATTATGTATTATAACTGCTAACATTACACTGTGATAATCGGCACTTGATAGGGGTCTCATTCTGTAATTTTGAAGTACGTTCATTCATGTGTCCAGATATCAGATCTAAATAGCTCACTCAGGCAGTTACATGTTTTCACCATGTCAAGGTCAGACTGTTTGAGACTAGGCTAGCTGACACACTGCCTTTATATAGGGGGCATCTATACATTTTACTCCCATTCCACCTCAATTGGAAAACTTAGAATATATCCTGATGACCAAGTGAACATTAAAAGGAAAAGTATCAAATTCAGTCATCATTGCTGATATTTTTACTCTAGAGTGCATTATTTTGAATCCTAGGTTAAACCAAACTTTGCAAGGTATACTAACTATGCTTATAGACTGGTAATCTTTTTGGACAAAACCCAAGACATCTTGTTCTCTGTCCGTGCCATTTCCCCTTACCTGTATGGCCTGTCCGTGGTTACGAAAGCAATAAATCCCCTCCTCCTCGCCGACCCCCGGCAGGGAGGTGGTAGATCCCTTGCCTGCGGATGCAGCCTGTAGCCCTTTCCTCCTCTTGCTGAGACGTGCTCTGGTCCTGGAGATGAAACTGACAGCGCCCAGCTTCCCTCTGCCATTGACTGAACCACCTGCACCTTTGTGTGTAGTGCAGTATATTAGATTTTGTTTAGAAATTGCTAGTAGGACTATTACATGTACAATAGGCATTTTAAGAGGGCAAAAGTGATGTACAGTATAGAGAAAACAAAAAATTATTAATTGACTTAATGATATGTGAACTTTGTTTTATTTATTATACATGTTGTACATCACTTTTATTTGCTTTTTTTTTCAATTAACCGGTATAAGTTAACATTTTTAGGCAGGTTCCATGGAACAGCATAAACATAACAGCTAGTGCTTAAAATCAATATCAATTTATGTTCCCTTTATCATGTATTTGGTTGCTGTAAACAAAGTTAACTGCCATGCAGTGAGCAGAATTTGCTGCTGTTGCTTTTCTAAGGAACTCTTATCATCCTTGGTCCAGCTCTTGCAAAATATATTCAGCTTTTTTGCTGCTCAAGATACATGTAAGTTTGGTCAACTTCACATTTTACAACAACTTAAAAGTTAAGGCCATTTGTGTCAGCATTTCATCTCAGATAAAGAATTAAGAAATATGGTTAGAGAATAGTCTGTGGAACACAAACTGTGCTCTCTGTGCTGTAACTGGCCCCTCCCCAAAGATGTTGGGTGGGCTATATAGAAGCGTGATTAAATCAGGCTAGTTACTAGAGAAATACAGTTGCCAAAAAAAATAACATATAATATATTATTATGTTAAAGATTTGAAAACTGCAGCAGTACTTACCCATGATCCAAAATCACTGTTCCTTGAAAGTTGTGAAACTCCTGTCTTGTGCACCCCTTATACTACAAAAGAGGTGTTTCAAAGCCTTTTACATGATGTATCCAATCAGCTTAACAGGAATTACAGCAGTGGAGACAGAATAGGATTAAATCTTCCAGAAAAAAATCCCACCGTACGTTCGGTTAGGGTTGTAGTATAGTCCATGGGTGCCACTTCAGTGTGCGACCTTCCGTACTGTTGTTGTCCACACACTGGGGACAGGTGAGGAAACAGGTCTGTGCTAAGCAAGGCTAAACCCTTTACTACTGCACCACCAAGCAGAAATGTGTACAAAGAAACTACATGTACTTCCTTTGCACTTGGAAGTGACACTCCATCAGTCTTGCTCAATTCCCTTTTTGAATGAGACTCTGAGTCAGACCTTTCCTCAGTACATATCCCGACAGCACTCACTACAGCAAATTACGGTAACCGTTTCATTATTCGGAGCCATGATGGCTTACACAGGTCTAGAATTCTAACCGTTGATTTCAACTCTTGCAAATGTACAATTATGATACACTTAACATCCTGACAGTAAAGCCGACATATGCACACAGAGATGTACATGTAAGGAGAATATTGGGCCGTTTGTATCCCACTTTGTTAGCTAGGGAAGTCTGTTCTTTTCTTAAGTACCACACTTAACACCTTAAAGCAAACATTGATTATATATTTGTAAACCTCTTGATTCATTTAAAATCGATGGTTGCATTGTCAATTCATTTGAGGTTGTTCAAAAAATGTAGATTTCATTACTTTGTGTGCAAGCTTTTTTCTACCATTTTGCCATGTTTTTCCTCAAATTTGGACAACTTTTATCATCAAATCAGTATTTTAGGTTATCTTTTAAGTCCTTTAGTTACCATGTGATGTCAAAACCTACTAATCTGTAACAGCTTTGGTAGAGATTCATTCAAATAAGCTTATTGACAGTTCTGAAGTGGTTTTCCTGTGACTCTGTAAGTCCCATTGAGAACATTTACTCACCTGTTCCTCACACACAAGGTGCCCAGCTCTACAGTATTGTGACTAATTGGGGATTGGCTCTTAAATACTCGTCAAGCATGATGCAAACAGTGACTGTGTACACAGGTCATAGTTTTGAGATGACACAATCTAGTAACTCAAGGTAAAACCAGATCACGTACACACAACTGTTGTACTGGCAATTCTGGTTCATCTATTCTCTGTAAGTTGTACAATGCACACTGAGCAATTATAGATTGACCTATATCAATATAACTATCAATTATGATATCATTATTAGTATTCACAAATCACATTGCACTGAATGTTATTTTAGATTGTAGGGGGTTGCACTAATTAAACTAGGAACTTAGGTCTTTTTTCAGTCTGACACTGTCCAAGCTTTGTTACGGGGTCCCTAAAATGGTCTGTAATGTATCAAGCCAAAGGTTAATTGATTAAGCAGTAAACAAAATTGAAAGTTGCTAGTTTTACTGAACATTTTAATGTTTCTGATTTGTCAAGTATAGAATAATAAAGAATATTCTGTTCTACATAAATTTCCATTCAGAGTAATTGACAATTTTTTTTTTTGTGATGATTTACATGAAAGAATGGTCATTAGGTTTTGGATTATTTTTAATCATTATGCCTTAAAGTTTTATTTCTTCTCACTAAATTGTGAGAAGAAAGGTGTCCACTTAGTAACATGGTTTACTTTCCTTTTTGCAGAGAGTGCCATGACACAGACCAAGAGGTAAATGCAGCTGCTGCAAAAGATGATGAAGAAACTCAGTCAAACAAACCAATTCTCAAGACACGGTCAAGGTCAAATTCAAAGTCTGAGAAGAGAGTGAGCTTTGCTGAAGACACTAAATCGGCAACTAGTGAATCTTCATCTGACAGTGAAGACGAATCAGACAAAGA
Organism: Branchiostoma floridae; assembly: GCF_000003815.2. Lineage (NCBI taxonomy): Eukaryota > Metazoa > Chordata > Leptocardii > Amphioxiformes > Branchiostomatidae > Branchiostoma > Branchiostoma floridae. The sequence goes on from NC_049983.1 coordinate 11,507,659, forward strand.
CTCGGTGGTGGCTCAGAGAGAAACTAAAGATGAAAAGCCAGAGCCTTCAGACAAAATCGTTGAGTTAGAAGGTGAGGCTACATCTGGAACAGCACCTACAACCTCTCAGACTTCTCAAAAGCAACCTGATGACAACTCTGTGCATGTAAAGAATACCAAGATGGTAGAGACCTCTTCTCCTTCTTCACCATCCAAACACTATAAGAAGAAAACAGTTAAGGACCATGGAAAGGAAAAGACTGTAGTTAAATCCAACAAAGACATTCCTGTGCAATTTTATGTAAAGCCAAGGCCTGAGCATCCTCCTAAAGAAAAGCACAATGGATATAAGAATACTGAATCTGAACCATCTTTAGAAAACGATGCCACTATATCATTACAACAAGGAACTAAGAACTGTATCAGTTTGAATGAAGCTAGGCCAACCTCCTTGCCCCTAGAAGAAGTAGTATTTTCAGCAGAGACAGAGTGCTGGAATGACAATGGAACAGTGGTCTCCCCTATGGGGCAGGGACGGAGAAAGTGGGGTACTGTGAAGAACCCTCCACTAGATCTGGATATAGAGGAGAGCAGTCTGGGAGGCAGCTATGTTGAACTTGAGGCTGTGGAAGTTGGAATGGTGCCAGCTGACTGTGAGGAGCCCTTAGAGAATGGTGAGGTCATACTGGAGAGGCCAGCAAGAAGGAAATGGGGAAGTATTAAGGTATGTGCTGGCCTTAATTAATAGTAATCAGAATTCAGAATGTCACACTTTATAGCATTTTCAATGATAAGGTAAAGAAGTTACAATTATCAAATAAATGCTGACTTAGCTATTGCATCTTGATCTGTATCTTAAGTGTTGAGTGTTTTAACATAAACAGTCAAATTGAATTATGGTACTTACGCCAATGGCAAGTTCATGTGATATATTAATAACAGGAAGACTGAATTTTCAGGTGCCACAGCCTCCAATGCTAGAGTCAGAGAGCCCAGAGATTAATGGGAGCATCACCCCCAAAGAAGAAGTTTCAGAGGTGTGCCATACATGTATATGATATAACATCATATTGTCCCATTATTGTTGATATTTTCATATTTCCCATTATTGCACATTTTGATTGTTTAATCCACTCAAACAGCAAGGACTGGTGATAAAATCTAATGATATATGGCCTTGTTTTGTCTTTGTTCTTAGACTTAGGTTGTTAATTGCTGATCATACATTGTAACTATTTGTGCACCATGTACAGGAAACGTGTGTTGAGAGAGTCCATGATGGACACAGTGACTTTTGTGACACCTTGGCAAGAAGAACAAGGGTAAGATTACGTATAATAACTGATGACGGACAGCAGATGAAATCTAAATTTAATTGTCTCGTACACAAAGAGACATCCCATCTTGCCTTCCTATACACCGACTCTTCTATTGACACACCAACTCTTCTATTGAGACACCAACTCTCCTACTGACACTCCAAAACACTTATTGACATACCAACACTTCTATTGACACACAGACACTTCTTTTAACACACCGACTCTCCTATTGACACACTGACACTCCTATTGACACACCGACACTCCTAATGACACACTGACACTCCTACTGACACTCTAACACTCTTATTGACACACCAACACTCCTATTGACACACCGACACTCCTAATGACACTCCGAAACTCGTATTGACACACCAACACTCCTATTGACACACTGACACTCCTATTGACACACAGACACTCCTACTGACACTCCAAAACTCTTATTGACACACCAACACTACTATTGACACACCAATACTCCTACTGACACTCCAAAGGTCTTATTGACACACCAACACTCCTATTGACACACCAATACTCCTATTGACACACTGACACTTCTATTGACACACCGACACCCCTACTGACACTCCAAAACTCTTATTGACACACCAACTCTTCTATTGACATGCCAACACTCCTATTGACACACCAATACTCCTACTGACACTCCAAAGGTCTTATTGACACACCAACACTCCTATTGACACACTGACACTTCTATTGACACACCGACACTCCTACTGACACTCCAAAACTCTTATTGACACACCAACACTCCTATTGACACACCAACACTCCTACTGACACTCCTACACTCCTACTGACACTCAAAAACTCTTATTGACACACCAACTCCTATTGACACACCGACACTCCTACTGACACTCCAAAACTCTTGACACACTGACATTCCTATTGACACACTGACACTCCTATGACACAACCACACTTCTTTTGACACACCAACACTCCTATTGACACACCAAGTCTCCTACTGACACTCCAAAACTCTTATTGACACACCAACTCTTCTATTGACATGCCAACACTCCTATTGACACACCAACACTCCTACTGACACTCCAACATTATAATGGTCCAGTCTAACCAGTGGGTTCCATGTGTGAGGAGACATTAAAAGTTCTATAAAACAACCGGTAGTTCAAATCTGTGAAAATTCTATTGCAATGAAACTAATCTTATCTTCTTGTCTATGTCAGTGATCTTGCCTGGAGTCTTTTGATAATGGCCTCTGTGACATACACAGTTTCACCAGGAGGCTATTTAAAACCTCAAGATACTGTTAATTTTAGAATGTTTGCTGATTTATTTTCAGTTTTCATAACAGTGACCTCTCCACTGAGAATGTGTTTTCGATGTACATTTACTACTACTGTGCTACAGAGTAATTTTTTCAACTAATTACTTAAAACACTGTGGAAGCCAACTTTTGTCTCTTTGAAATTAATTCCCTCCAGCTGAATAAATTTTGCACTACATGT